>NC_071472.1:10533689-10623689 GCF_028500815.1 Rissa tridactyla | reverse complement strand
ACGCGGGGCCCCGCGGCCTCCCCGCGGCACGGCCGCTGTTTTGACGGGGGAAAACGAGGGGTTTGGGTTAGGTCAGGAGGAGAAAAAGCCGGGAACTAGCCTTCCCGCAGCCTTGGGAAAGGGCGGCGGGCTGGAGTGCGGCTCCAGCCCGGAGCAGGTGCCTGCGGCCGGCCGGGCAGCGGCCGTGGCTCCGGGCACCCGCCGGGACCCCCACGTCGTGCAAATCGTGAGGTGTCGTGGAGCCCTTCACCCCCCACCGTGGCCCTTCGTATGAGCACCGACACTCCCCTCCCACGGAGCAGACCGGGAGCTCCCGGGGCGGCGGGGAGAAGGCACCGGCGGCGGGAGAGCCGCCCGCCTTGTGGCGCCGGGCTGCGGCCCCCAGTAGTCCAACAAAATCAAAACTGCAGCCACGCAGTCTTATTTTTTTAATTTTTTTTTTCCCTGTAAATTATTTTTTTTAGAAAGCCGCGGCAGTCCTCAAAAAGTGCCTTTTTCTTCCCACCCTTTACAATCCTTAAATTTTCCCTTCTGGCTCAACACACGTCCCGAGGTGCTCGCTCTCTGCCGGGGAAAGAAAAGAAAATACCAGGGGGAAAAAAAAAAGGAGAAAAAAAAAAAAAGCAACAAACCGAACCCAAACAAACAAACAGACATCAAAAAGCAGACGAGGAAACACGATACGAATTCAGCTGTGAGCTGGCGGCTGATCTGCTTCATATCCCGAAAAAAAACCCAACAAATAACCCCAATAAAGGAATAAACCAGCCGAGCGGCTGCAGCCCTGAGCCCAGCTCACCCCGCCAGCGGCTCCTGCCTTTATTATTATTTATTTATTTATTCATTATTATTATTTTTTATTCGTCCAAAAAATAAAGTTTTGATGCCGGGCAACCCCCCGGCATCTCCCCCGCCGCGGGGGAAGACAAAATAATAAGAGAGAGGAAAACGAGCACCCACTGATTTTTATTTTATTTTTTTAAGGGGAGGGTGGATATTATTGGGGGTCCGGGGGGGGGGGGCAAAAGGAAAGCGGCCGGTGACCGAACCCCCGCCACCCGCGGCGGTTCACGGGGCGGCTGGAAGAAATTGCTTGCGGGGCTGGTGTGTGTGTGTGTGGGGGGGAGCACACGACACACACAGAGGGACACGCGTGGGGGTGCGGGCGCGGCTCCCCCCCGCCCCGTCGCGCCGCTGCCCGCCCCGTCCCGTCCGCCCCGTCCCGTCCCGTCCCCACGCGGGTTTTTATGGCGGCGGCCCGGCGGGCGCCCATTGGGCGCGGCGGTGGGGCGTCAGCGGCGGCGGCGGCGCCCCATTGGCCGCCCCCACGTGCGGGGCCGCCTCACGTGCTTCCGGTGCGAGTGAAAAAAGTGTGGCTGAGGGATTTTTTAGGGAGAGTTTGTTGCACGGACCGGAGCTGTCAGAGATTTGGCCTTTTTTTTTTTTTTTTTTAATTTATTTTTTTTTTCAGAAGGAAAAAAAACCAAACCAACCCCCACCCCCCAAAAAAAGGGAAAAAAAAATATTTAAAAAAATAAATTTACTCCCCGGGCCGTGCAGCACCGGGGCCGGCGGGGACGGGCTCCGGCAGCCCGCGGCGTGGGCAGAGCGCAGCGTGACAGCGGGGCAGCGCGGAGCCGCCGCGCCGGCGGGAGATGGGCAGATTTTGACGGGTTTTCGGGGGGGCGGGTGTTTTGGTGGGTTTTTTTGGGTTTTTTTTTTTTGGGGGGGGGGGGGAGGGAGGCGCGGTGTCGCCGCAGACCTTTTTGGGTTTGGTGGGGTTTTTTTTTTGGTTTTTCTTTTTTTTTTTTTTTTGGTGGTGGAAATATAAGCTGATCGGGAGAAGGGGGAAAGAAGCCCTCGAGTGTCTCCCTGGTTTTGGATCCAGCCGTGCGAGGGGGAGAGGAAAAAAAATAATATCTCAGCTCCAGCCCAACAAGTGGATTTTATTCTTTTTTTCTTTTTGTCTTTTTTTTTTCCTCTTTTTTTTTTTTTTTAAATTTTTCCTCCCCCATTTCCACCCCGCCACCCACCGGCAAAGTGGGGTGGGCGTAAAAGCCGGGGTGGGTGGGGGGGAAAAGAGGCAGCGATCTCCGTGGCGGGGGCTGAGCATGGAAGAGCCGCCGGAGGGGCACGGCCACAGAGACGCGGCGCCCGGCCCGGCGAGCAGCGGCAGCGGCAGCGATGGCGAGAGCCTCCCCGTCTCCCCCAGCCCCGCGCCCGCCTCCCCCGCCGCCCCCTGCCCCCTGCCCCTGCCCCGCCGCCGCCACCCGCCGCCCCCGCCGCCGCCGCCCCACCGCACCACCAACTTTTTCATCGACAACATCCTGAGGCCGGACTTCGGCTGCAAGAAGGAGCCGCCCGCCCCGGCCGGCAGCGGCGGAGGAGGAGGAGGCAGCCGGGAGCGGGACGGAGACCGGGGGCAGAGCTCAGGTAGAGAAAACGTCAACCCGCTGCTGGCCCGGCCGCCCAACCCGCCCTCCCTCCTCTGCCCGGACTCGAACTGCCGTCCCGACGGCTCCGCGCCGCCGCCGCCGCCCGCAGCCGCCGCCGCCGCCAAAGCCAGCCCCGCTGCGGCGGTAGCGGCGGCGTCGGGGGCGGCCAAGCCCCCCGCCGACGGGGGCGAGACTCACCCGGCGAAGTACGGGGAGCACGGCAGCCCCGCCATCCTCCTCATGGGCTCTAATAATGGAGGACCTGTTATAAAGCCCGACTCGCAACAGCCGCTGGTGTGGCCTGCCTGGGTCTACTGCACTAGGTATTCAGACAGACCGTCCTCGGGTAAGGAACCGCGGCGCATCTGGGAGCTGTTAAAATCGTGACAAGGTCGCCCCCCCCCACCTCCTCCCCTTCCCTTCCCCCCCCACCCCACCCCGTGCTTTGGCTCCCGGCCTGCTGAGGACCTCGCGTAGGGGTGTGTGTGGGGGGTGTCCTGGGTCACCCGGGGCGAGAGGAAACGCGTCCCCCCCCCACCCCCCCCCCACCCCACCCTACCACCCCCCCCCCTTCCTTCCTCCGATTCTCCCAAATTTGAATGTGACGCCGGGCCCCGATTCGGCCGCGTTTCGATGCGGAGCGACCCCCTTTGCCGTGCCCCCCCCGCCACCCTGCCCTCCCCTCCTTTGCCGCAGCCCCGGGTGTTCCGCAGCGCGGCGGCCGGGGGTGGGAGCGCTGCGAAAAAAAAAGGAAAAAAAAATAGGCAGTGGATTCGGCCGTTCCCTCGTTTGGGGGCTTTTTCTCCCTTTCTTTTATTTTTTTTCTGGGTGCTGGTGGCCTTTCGGGGGTGGCGGGGGAGGGGGAAGAGACCTGAGACACATGTTGAGCGGCTACTGGAGGTGCGCGGGGAGTGGTGGTGGTGTGTGTTTTCTCGGAGGGTGAAGAAAAAGGGGTTTTTTATTCGGAAGGTGGCGGAGGGGCTGTTCATGGGGGCCTCGGCAGTGAGGCAGAGCCGGGCAGGCCCTTAGGCCGCGCATTGCCGCGGGAGCCGGTGCTCCCTGCCGCCGTTTGGGGCCCGGCTCTCGAGGCGGGCGGGACGTGCCTCTGCCCGGGGCCGCCCGGGTGAGAGCCGCCTGCTCGGCCCTGCCGGCTCCCGGCCCCGTTCTGCCGCCCCTTTCCACGCTGTTTCCCCTCTCCCAAGCGACCCCGGCAGCCCCTTATTTTATCACCGTTAGTTTCTATTTTTAATTGTAATTTTTTTTTTTTTTGAAAGAAGCGGAGGGCAAGGAGAGAGGGTTCCCCCAGCGACACCCCAGGCCAGCAGCCAGGGATCCGCCGGCGCGGCCCGGGGCCGGGGTGGGTGGGCTGCCCGGTGCCGGCACGGGGGCGGTTGCGGGGCGCGGGGAAGGCGGCGGTGCCCGGCCCCGCTCCGCGCTGCCCGGCCTGGCTGCTCCCCGCTGGCGGTCAACGCGGCGCGATCGGCTCGAGCCATCTCCATCCCCCGTTATTGACACGTCCAGCGACTTGAAACTCAGAAAAGCCACTTTGATTGACTCGGGTGATTGATGGAGTGATAGAGCTGTCAGACGGCGCGGCCCTCGCTCCCGGCCGGCCCGGCCACGGGTGTTTTGCTACCGATTCCCAGGGCCGCCGTGCACCAGGCGTTTTACACTTGCGCCTTTATTTCTTTTCCTCCCCTTTCTTCGGGCAGAGGATTATTTCTGCACATCCTCCCCGAAGCTCCCTGCTCGCCCCGGCTCGGAGGGGAGAAGGGCGAGGGGAGGCTGGCTGGGCTCGGCCGCTCCCTTTGTTGTGCTCAGAGCTGCCCACCCGGCCCCGGCAGCTTCTCCCGGCTCCGGGGACGAGCGAGCTGCGGCGGTCGGAGGCGCCGGCTCCCCGCTGCAAGGTGCCGGGGCAAAGCCATTCACTCCCCGTGCCCTCCGCCCCTCCGCCGGCCGAGCCCGGCAGCATCCCGCCGGGCCCCATCCTTCTCCCCGCCGAGCCGCGGGGAAAATCCCCCGCTCTGGGGAAGGGCTGCGCCGGGAGAAGAGCATTCGGCCTACTCGGCGGCCGGGAGGCCTCGCCGGCTGCGGCTGCTGCTGGCGGGGGGCTGCGGGCCCGGGGCCGCCCGCCGAGCCCGGCAGCTGTCGGGGGATTTTGCCATATCCTTTTCTCCAGCGCTGCCTCCCCTCACCGCTCCCCCCCGGGCCGGGCTGACGTGCAGAGGACCGGGGGTAGCCCCCCGACCGGGCGCTGTCCCCCCTGGACGCGCCCCGGTGCCGGGCTTCTTCCCCTGGCGAGCCCTGTGGCACTTCACCTGGCCCCATCCCGGCCTGGGGACGGGGCGGCGGGGTGGATGGGGGGCACCGCTTTCGGAGGGGGTTCATGGAGGGAGCTGCAGGCGGGGCCGGGGGTCATCGGCAAGGATCAGCCGCTGGAGAGCCCGGACGACCCGGGCAGCGGCGGGGCTCCGGGGTGGCGGCGTAGAAGGGCCCCCCGGGGCTGGGCTGGCCTTGCGGAGGGGGCTGTTGCCCCCACAAAAAGAGACCGAGGCAGCCTCCGGGCAGGCTGCTGCTCCCGGCGGCTCGCTGGTGCCGGGCCGCGGGGACCCTCGTCCCCCGCGCTTCCCGGCCGAGCCGCTGCCCACCCCGCGGGTCCCGGCCCGGGGCCGGGCAGCGGGAGCGCGGCTCGTCCCGGCAGGGCGAGCGGAGCGGCGCCCCGACGTGTGTCGGGGCGGGGGGCGAGCGGGACCGAGCCTCTCCCTTCGGCGGGGACAGCTCGGCGGGGGGATGCGGGTGTCGGCTCGGCCCCGGCCTCCCCTCTCCTTGCCCATCCTTCCCTCCGCCGTGCCGGGGTTGAGGTGGGGGGGGGGTGTGTGGGATGGGGGGGGCACACACGGGACCGGCAGAAATTCGCCCGTCGGCCATTTTTCCGGCGGCCGGCGGGGCGGGGGCGGCGGTCGGTCTGTCGGTCGGTCGGCGGCGCGGCCCTGCCCAGCGGCGTGTGTATGCCCTGCCCGCAGGCCCCCGCACCAGGAAGCTGAAGAAGAAGAAGACGGAGAAGGAGGACAAGCGGCCGCGGACGGCGTTCACGGCCGAGCAGCTGCAGCGGCTGAAGGCGGAGTTCCAGGCGAACCGGTACATCACGGAGCAGCGGCGGCAGAGCCTGGCCCAGGAGCTCAGCCTCAACGAGTCCCAGATCAAGATCTGGTTCCAGAACAAACGGGCCAAGATCAAGAAGGCGACGGGCATCAAGAACGGGCTGGCGCTGCACCTCATGGCCCAGGGACTCTACAACCACTCCACCACCACCGTGCAGGACAAAGAGGAGAGCGAGTGAGGCGGCGCGGCCCCCCCAGCCCTGCGCCGCGGCGCCGGCCCGCCGGCCGGGAGGCGGACAGGTGCTATTTAAAAGCAGATCTATTGTCTATCCATAGTATAAGGACTCCGATTAAGAAAAAAAAATAAAATATGAACACTTACAAAAAAAAAAATTATCTCTATATAGCCAAACAGCATATGACCTTGTATATATTTAATTTCAGGTAAGAAATATGTGTAGCGATCTCTATTTGCTGGACAGTTTCTCTCTCCCCTTCTCTCTCTCTCTTCCAATCTCTTTTGTTCGTTTGTTCGTTTTGTTTGCTTTCCTTTTCATTTTTTTTTCTCGATGTCCGTTGCTCTTGTTTTACAGTAAATGTCCGACTTTCCTGATCTTTCGTTTGATCTTATTTTTTTTTGTGTGTGAATTTCTGTCTCTTCTATTTTTTTTTTCCCGAGGAAAAAAAATTAATTCTGATCCACAGACTGCGAGACTGAACCCGCCGCTACAAGCCAAAGATTTTATTATGTTCAGAAATCTGTAGTCTGAAATAAAGTGTAGACTGTGTTCAGGATCCAGGCTGGCTGTAATTCTTTATTTTAGTGTATGGATGTTTGTGTGTATATATATATATACACATAAATATAAAAAATAAATATATATATACATACACAATATGCTGCGTATATAGTGCCATTTCGGTGGCGTAATTAGGTTTTGTTTTCGATGGATCAGTGCAGCAATTTTCAAAGCGCTCGTTCCCTGTTTAAAACCCTGTCCGAGACCTTCGATATTTTTTTTGTTTCATTTTTATTTTTATTTTTCTACCCTCTTAAAAAATTAATTCTCTTTGGCTGTTGCCGTCGCGCTTCTCCTCCCGCATTTCCCTTTTTTAACTAGAGATAAAAAAACCCCACCTCGTAATAATGGTAATAATATGTCACCAGCTCCTGCAGGAACAAAATGCCTGAAACCGTCTGGACATTCAGAGCTCCGGGATGTGTTGAAAAGGGATTTGCCTGACAGCTCCTTGCCTCGCTCCGAGAGGGTCTGCTCCCGTACCGACTGTCCGGCGAGGAGCTCTTCGTCCGGGCCGCGGCGAGGAGGCGACCGGAGCGATCGCCGCTCGGTACCGGGCGCTGCCGCCACCGCTCCCCGCTCCCTGCCCTCCTCTCGCGTTTGCCCGTGTGCGTGGGGAGCGCCGGGTCGCGGAGGGTCGGCGGGACCCCCAGCCGGCCGCCCCCGCTCCGCTTTTCCACCCACCCCGCTTCAATTCGGCTGCCTCCCGTCCCGGGAGCGGCTCTCTTCGCCGTCAGACCGGGGGCACCGACGGGCCGGGGCCGGGCCGTGCCCGTGGTTTTGTCCTCGGGCCTTCGAGGGCCGCCGTGTCCGGGCCTGGCGCCCACGCGGGCCTTGCGTGGGGCCCCGCGGAGCCGAGGGCGGGCGCTGGGGCTCCTCTCACCGCCGCTCCTGCGGAGACCGGGCGCCGGAGCGGGTGGAGAGCGGCCGGGCCCCCCGACGGGGCCGTCTGTCGGCTTTTCCTCTCCTTTCTCTTTCTTTCCGCTCCTCTGAATCCTTCCCCGACGCCCGCAGCCGGCGGGGCGCAGGGGAGAAGCGGGCAGAGCTGGAGCTGGGGTGAGAACCGAGCCAGGGGAGCTCCTCTCCTGCATCCCCCCCCTGCCCCGGCAGATGGGGCAAAGCCGAGGCCGTGCCCCGGGGGAACGGGCCCGGGCGGGCCGGGGCGCGGAGGTGGGCGAGCAGCAGCACACCCGGCCGGCACCGCCTGCAGCTCCTGTCAACTCCGCAGCTCCCCCCACCTCCTCGCCCCGTCAGAGGCATTTGGGGGTTTCCGTTTATTCGAGGAGAAGGGGAGCAGAGCGGCAGCGGGAGATGGCCTCTGCCATTTTTATTTGCTTTTTAATTATTTCTGCTTAGCGCTGCAGTTAGCTGTCACCGACCGCGGATGGAAGCGCAGGCCGGGGCTGCCCTGCCCGGCGAGATCCCCCTGCCCTCCGCACCCGCTGCCGGCGAGGCAGGACCCCTCCTCCACCCCATCCCACCCCTGCTCCGCTCCTCTCTGCAGGCCGAGGAGCCGGGAATACTCGGAGGGTTTAAATAAATGTTGTACAGCGCCATCTAAAGTTCTGCATTTCTTTCTCCCTCTTTTCTTTCCGATGGAATTGAAACATAAACTTAAATCTTCCGCATCGAGGAAAAGAAACCGTCCTTCAAAGTGCGATCCGCACTGCTCGAGGAGGAAAGCGGCCACCCGGCCGGGGGGGCAGCTGCAGCGCTCGGGGGGCACGGTCAAAGCCCTCCCCGACCGCCCTTCACTTGCTGTTATCGGGGGGACGTGGAGAGACTGGGCTCCTCTCCCAGCTCCAGTCTCAACTCAGTTCTCTGGCTCTCTCATATACCCGCCGCCTCGCACTCCCCTGGAGCTGCCCAGGCGAAAAATGTCATTTCTTCTCAAAAACCGGGTAATGACGCACCCCGAGAGCCGGATCCGGCCCTGCCCTGCGGAGGGAACAGGGCACCGACCCTCTTTGATTTCCCCACCCGCGGGACACGGGCGATGCTTTCGGCGCTGGGCCGAGCGGGGCTGCGGGGACTCCCCGCCTCCCCCCCGCCCCACCGAGAGACCCCAGGCCCCGCTGCCTACCTGCGGCCGGGGACAGGCTCCCGGGCGCGGGGGTCGCCCGCAGGGTGGGGGGCTCCGGAGGAGGACGAAGAGGGGATTCCTCAGCCGCGGGGTGTCCGGCCAAGCTCAGCTGAGCTGGACAAGTCAGGAATAAAGACGACGGGGGAAATATAGGACAGATTAAGGGGAGCCTAAAGAGGATTATTTAAACAAATCAGGCTTTTTAATGTAATTATGCTTTTAGGATTTCTCCGCGAGAGCAGCTGAGCGGGGCATAGGAGGGAACGGGTGCCCGTCCGCCCTCGCTGGCTCCCTCAGTGACCTGGGTCCCCCGTGGGTGCCGGGGACAGATGGCCCCGCGGGGATGCTTTCCGGCCGGCAGTCGGGGGGTGCCTCCCCCCGGGGCTCAGCACCAGCCCCTGGGTGGGCTGCGAGGAGCCGAGAGGTAAGAAGAGCAGGAGCCGCATCGTCCTCCCCGTCAGGGAGGGATCAGGTGTGGGCAAAGCGGCGGGGGGAGGCGGAGGGACACGCAGCGGGGCCCCGGACGGAGAGATGGAGGGGGCGGATGTGACCAGGGAGACCAAGCCCCAGGAGGGGGCACCCACAAGCCCAGGAGGAAAAGCCCTGGAGGAAAAGCGGTATCTCTCCACCCCTCCCTCCCTGCCATCGGAAATTAAGGTCGGCCCCCCCCATACCCCGATTCTCGGAGGGCAGCAGCGCGTTTGTGGGGTGTGAATCTCAGCCAACACCCAACAGACGACCCCCCCACCCCTCTCCGCTAGTGGAAGGACGCACCGACGCCCATTTCTCCCTCCAAAGCACCCGAGACCCCAGCACCACCGCTTCCAGGACCCCCGCCCTGGCCCGACGATCCCCCTCCTCCACGGGCGGGGGCGGCCCGGCGGCCTGCTGCTTTGCATATGCAAATGAGGCGCGGGGGAGGAGGGGAAGGCCACGCGTGGTCCCCCCCGTCGGTCCCCTCGGGCCGGGGCGCAGATCCCGCTGCCTCCTGTCACGGAGCTTGTTCCTTTGTGCCGCCTTTCGAGGAATCAAAGCAGACACGGTTGTGACACGTAGCCCGGCGGGTCAGAGGTCAGATTTCACAATCCCAATTACAATGATTTCTAATGATGTTTATCTTGCGGGCTCCGACGGCTGGAAGCTTTACAAGAGGGCTCCGCTCCCCTCCCCTCTGCTCGGAGGGCCCGGGGTGCGGGGGACCCTCGCCTCGGCTCCGGCCGGGGGGAGTTGTGCTGCCCCCGGGCACCGAGCAGGGGGGGGCTGGGGGTCCTTCCCCGGCCCCGGGCTCCCTCGGCACCCCCCCCGTGGTGCTGGAGGCCACGCCGGAATTAAGCAAGTGAATATCATAGTGTCTTACAGTGAATATTACCAAACACTGCACCTCTCCATCCCCATCGGGTGAGGTCCGAGGCGCTGCTGTTTGTCCGGAGACGATCGCGGCTGGGGGAGGGTGTAGGAACCGGATTTACCCCCCGACCCCCGGGCCGCCCAGCTGCCTCCGAAGCCGCCGGTGGAGTCCCGGGGCGGAGGCGGGGGGGCGGGCCGTCCCGGCGGGGAGCGCGGGGAGCTCACTCCGCGCCGCCGCGCCCCGGGAGGGTCCCGGCAACGGGGACACGGCCCGGAGCACCCCCTCCCCCCCAGCCCTGGAGCTCCGACTTCTTGTCGGTGAAACCGGTTCGATTTAACTTTTATTTTGCCTTACAACAAATAAACGCAGAGCGGCGGTCGGATCAAAACACAACTCAAACGGTTTCCGATTAAATCTAAGAACTTTTGGAAAAAGCTTTGCCGAATGGCGAAGGGATGAAATTTGGAGGAGAAAAAGTTATACGTTTTGAGTTTAAAAAAATATAAATCTGTAACTTTCCCTGTGTTGGGGAGTTGGACATGTAGCGCCCGAGCCCCAGCCTCGGGCTGGCTGTTGACAGCAGCGCGCAAGGTGCATCTTTATGCTCTACATCAAATGCCTTTGAAACAGATTTAAAAGAGTGTATGTAAACTAGGTAATGGAGCTCTTTCTTCCGGTTGAGTAAGTCGGTGAACCAGACTTTGCTGGAAGTAGAAGTCCTTTGCTCTGAGATCTGATCTTTACTGCACCAGGTGAGCAACCCTTACGTTAAAAAGAGCTTGTTTGTTTGTTCTTGGTCACTTTGACAGTTTGGAGATAACGAGGATGCGAATAAAAACTTTGTCAGCCGCGGCGGCGGCAGCAGCACAGCCGTGGGGGAGGACGGGGCTACCGCTCCGAGCCCGCTGCGGCCCGTGGCGGTGCCGGCGGGGCGGTCGTGGAGGGCTCGGAGGGGCGGACACCGGGCGCAGCCCCGCTCTGCCCCCGGGCTGCGGCCGCGGGGCTCGGCTCGGCTCGGGCAGGGGAAGGAGCCGCCGCGCCAGGGCGATGTGGGGGTACAGGCGGGCCGGGGCACATTTCGGTTTTGGTCCCCCACGCCGGTTTTCCCTTTTTCATCCTCCTTTGGGCTGCTTGGAGCCGCCGGGCTTGGAGAACAGCGGGGTCCCACCAGAAGTAAAGGCAACCCCGAGGCCGGGCGCTGCCGGGGTAGGACGGGGTGCTGCTCCCCTTCATCTGCATCCGAGCACCCCCCAGGCGGGCGGGGAGAGCCCTCCCCGGTCCCCAGCAAAGTCCCAGCGTTTCCCGTGGCCAGGCAGACCCGCCTGGCAGCGGTCACCCGGGTACTGCATCGACCTGGGGGGGACAGGGATAGACGAAGAGGGGGGCAGGCAGCACCCCGGGGTGCTGGGCTCGGGGCCCCCCTTGGCGTCGGTGGGCCACGGCCGCCTCCCACCCATTTTAGCCGTCGGCTGCCCGGCCCGGGGTCTGTTTGCCCGGGTAGGGTGTGGGGAAGGGCTGCGCTCGCAGCGGGGCCGTGCCGAGAGGGGCAGTGCCGGGCCGGGCCCTGCCGCGCCTCCTGCCGCCGCCGGTACCGACGGAGGTGTTGCCCGCCCGCTCCCCGGCCTCTCCGATTGCCAGGGCAGGCTGCTCCCCGAGAGAGCACCGCAGGGACCCGAGGAACAGTGACAGTAATGGGGAACTTTTCTTTCCTCTTTTCTTTCCCCCTCTTCCTTTTTTTTGACTGTCAGATTAAAAAGAACCCCCCTTCTTACCCTACCCCCGGCCGCAGGCTCCCTGCTGCAGCCCCGGGCCAGCACCGGCCGCAGGCTCCGGGACCATGCGAGGGACCCTGACGCTCTCAGGTGTCCCCTCATGACAAGAGACATTTTCAGAAATAAGTGGAGGAGGAGACGCACCTGCAGGGTGGCCTTGCCAGGCCCGGGAGCCAGCCTGGGGAGAGATTAAGTTTAAACCCAAAAATTTGGAGTGAGGGGAGCCAATGAGGAGTGTGTTCTGGTGGGTCCCCTCAGTTATGAAATGATTGAAGAAGGCATGGGAAATAATACTAACTTTAAGGTCAGCCCTGTGTTTTTTTTTCTTCCAGAGAACAATGCGTGCCTTATCTCCCTCTGAATAAATAAATCATAATTGCCCGACAGTTACCCGTTACAATAAACTTGACCAGATCTTCCAACAATTAGTTACGCCTTCTCTCTGCGCTGGTAAAAGTCTTGTTAAATGTGATGTATGTTAAAATAAGCTACCCTTGAACGTACTTTGCAAGATCTTTATTGGAAAAGTACAAGTATTTAAGCCTCTTAAGGAGACGAATCCCTAATGAAAGAGGATGGCTGGTAAAAGATAAAACTACAGATAAGACTAGATTTTTCAGATACCAAATGAAATACTAATTGGATCATGCCTCTTTAATGGGGCTTGGTGTTTTCCTGATGCCCTGGTGCAGCTTTTTTAAAAGAAATTGACTTTGACTACCAGAGCTGGGCACTGACTCTGGCAGCAGTTTTGCTGCAGAGGTCTGTCGGCTTGGCCCTTGCCACCGGCAGCTTCAGCTGCCTAAAATGTTGCTCAGGAGTGTCATACCTGGGATACTGGAGTGCTCTGCTCCAGCGGGGCTGTTGCAGCAGCACCTGGACCCCAGCTGAGGAAGGTGCTTCCCATTAGGCCAGGCTGGGGGGGAAGCACATGCTGCCCATCAACCCTGAGGAGACAGCAGTCAGTGCTTTGGATGGAAGAGGCTTGATGTGAGTCTTGCTCCTGCTTCTCTAGCAGAAAGGGGGGAAAAAGAACTTTGCAAGCCTCCTGACTCCAGCTCCTCATCCATGAGATGCTAGCGTTGCCTACAACAGCTCTGTGCCAACCTCGTACTCGGGGCAAGCATGGAAGCTGCCCCCAAGATGTGGAAT
Source organism: Rissa tridactyla (assembly GCF_028500815.1). Lineage (NCBI taxonomy): Eukaryota > Metazoa > Chordata > Aves > Charadriiformes > Laridae > Rissa > Rissa tridactyla. Next base: position 10,610,998 of record NC_071472.1, on the reverse strand, counting down.
TGCAAGGCAGGAGCAGAGCAGGAGACTCAAGTGCCAGCATGAAAACAGCCCCAAAAGCTGGCCCCAGGAGATATTGTTCTGGCTAGGAACTGGGGTAGACCTCACCACGTTTGAGGACCTTTAATTGAATTAGAAAAATGACCAATATCTTTTTTTGTTGTTGTTCTCCAGGAAGGGCTGATTTTTTCCTGGGGATCTCCCTGTTTTTGTGTTCCTGTGTTATTGACCTGCTGGGTCCTGGTCTGGAAGGTCTGGTCCTCCCTTGGGCAAAACAAGCAGGAACTGCCCTGAGACCCCTATCTGCGGTGCTGTGAATTGGGATCAGGCCCTGGCGTTGGCAGAGCGATTTCATGTTGGTGCAGAGCAGGGCACTGAGAGTTTCTTATGAGCTGGGCAAGGCTCCTGGGCCACCTCCACACCTGGAGAACGCACAAGGAAATTCCTTGCAGGTTTTCCAGCTACACCCGTTGTGCAGGGATGGATGTCTTGGTGCAGCCCAGGTCTGGACATCTGTGTCACCTCCTCCAGTCCATGCTGCTGGTGGAGCTGGTGAGGCTCCATGACTCTGGAAAAGCAGGTGGGGAATTTCGCAGTCGAGGTTCACAGCTTGGAGCAAGGAGGGAGCTAAATGTTGAGCAGCAGCCTGGAGGTTTCACATGCAGCCTTTAACTTCTGTAGGTCCTTTTACATGCAGGGTCGTATATTTAAAGTGGATTTCTGGATTAATTTAAGGTTGTTTGGGGCTCTCTCCCTTAAGTAAAAACACACGAGGGCCACGCTTTCTTGTGGAAATGAGCATAAATATGGATCCGTTTCTGTAGTGGTTTAACATGCAGCCGAGTTTACCTCAGAACATGTCTGTTATAGGATGCATCATATAAATATACATTGAGTTACATTTTAGTTACTGATCCCATAGATAATAATATCAGTTTGGAGTTATTACAGGTTCTGTGATGTAGCTGTTTCATATTTGACTTTTAAAAACATGTTCCACTTACTTGTAGACCACACAAGCTCTATCGAGGACACCTGGTATCTATTAGATTGTTTCAGTCCGTGGAACAAAGCTAATCTGATATGACTAGCGAAGTTGGGAGTTTTGCCATTGATTTCAATGGCAGGAGGATGAGACTCAGAAGGCTGAACTGTAAAAACACGGCTCCATATGATTTTATTCACATCTAGCCTGTCAGGAGTAAAACCGCACCAGGCAGAGGTCAGGGGAGCTGCGCTGCGCCGAGGTGCACGCACGCAAGATTGCGAGCAGAGACAAACCATACACACGGGCGGATTTGCCAACTTTCACCTGAGGTTTAATTTAAAAACGAGCACCAGCTCAGCCTGAGCTACAACAATAGATTAGCGGCCTGACTATTGCTGTAGATAGGATAAAGCTTGGCAAAAATAACAGGCGTGCAGCAGCGCCAGTGGAAAGTAGAGCATTCTTCTGTGCCTTACATATTGTACCTTTCTGAGTGTCCAGGTGAAGGTACAGTTGCAGTTCGTGGCGCCGAGCACTTAATCCTCCCACCTGAGGTTGTTCCTGAGCACAGAGCCCTGTGGGGATGCTGAGCCCGGTGGGGATGCTGAGCTCCTCTAACTGGCCGAGGGGCAAAGCGGTCAGTCACAGGGCAGGGACAACCTCTGACATCCCAGGGAGGTTAATAGCACAGATGAAAGATTTTTTTCCCCAAAAGAGTAAAACCCAGGGTGCTGTAGAAAGCTTCAGGATCCCACAGATCGCCTTTAATCCACTAACTCTTGACCCCAGCCTGAAATTCCTGGGTGCTCCCCTCGCCACCCCCCATATCGAGCACAGGATTGGTTTTGAAGGCAGCAAGCTAAACGGAGAGCTGGTTTAAAGTGACTTAGCTCTGCTGGTTTCACTGCTGTGCGACCAGGTGAATGCAGACAGCGGGGGCTCCCTTCCCGTGCACGCCGGGTTACACCAGCTCCAGAGCAGTCCCTGCAGTGTCGATGCTGAGAGAAGAGGAGAAGGCAGCATCCAGCCCATGCTTCTGCCTTTCAAGAAGGCTTATACCTCTGCCGTGGACTTTTTGTACTTAGATACGCATTGCTCAGTCAGTAGGTTTCACTACCCTGAGCTTGAGAAGTTACTTGAAAGCTTTATTAAAAATTACAGAAGCTTGTCACACTTCAAGCTCTTCTTTATATCCAATAAATTATTAAAAATGATTTATGAAAACATGTACATGACTGAACATGAATGACATCATTATTGTTATTACTACATATTAGGGACCAAATCCTGATTGTGTTTGTTTTTTTTTTTTTTAAGGACTCCCTTTTTTTTTGGGTTCTTGTTAAATCCACGCTTACAGCAGTAGCAATTCAGAGAACTGAACTTATCATTTTCGTACGTCTGGCAAAATCACCCTTGAAATCACTAGGAACTTTGCAGGTATGAAGCTGAAAGAAAATCAGGGCTTCAGGGATCTGTTTCCAAGCAATTTGAAAGAGTCTTGGAGTTTTATTTAATTTGGATGGAGTGCACTTGCAGGGAGAGTTCAAGAGCTAAAAATAAGTAGGGCTTTTCCCTGTGCATAGATAGAAGGAAAGAAGGTGGACTTGGAGACCACTCCTTGAGTCATCCTGCCCAACCCTTCGCATCACACAGAGTAAAGGTTGCACTAATCCGGCCCTAAACTTCTCCGTTCTTATCTCATGCATCTCTACGGCTGGTGCTTTAATTATCTCAATAGGCAGTTACCGTGCTTGCCATCAAAAGCAGTGATCAACTGTGCCACCGCAATTCTTTTCATGCTTCTGTTTCTGCAAAGATTCTTTCATTTGGAATAAGACCCAGGAAAATATTCAGGTGCAAAATCTGATTTAACAGATCAGTTAAATAAAAAGAATAAAATAAAATAGTTGGGTATAAATCTCAGTAACTCCCTAATATTTAGTTAAATAATAGAATTAACATTGTACCGATTTTTGCCAGTGTTAAAGCACGCATCGAGTGGCAAATGTTTTAGCATGATTTCTGGGTAAACCAGGACAAGTACTAGAATAGACCTGCATATCACGTTTGTCAGAAATCCTTCTTTGGAGCTGTATTTTGGGTAAGAGAATATAAAAATAATGCAATTTAAGCTTATGTAAGAGTAGCAAATAAATTCCAAATCCACATAATAAATTACTTGCCACAGAGTTACTGAAATTATTACGTGACCATTTTAAATAGCCCTAGAAAGAAGAAAAAAAAAAAAAAAATCTCCAAAGCCCGAGATCAGAACTGAGCCAATTTTCAGCAATCCACAGGTCCTGGGAGTACAAAGAGCCATCCCCAGAGCCAGCCCTAATTCAGGATAACCGCAGCTCCTGCATTCCTGGCGCACCACAACAAAAGACAATAAATGGAGTCAGGTTTTGTCCGGTCCAGTCAGCCCTCGCTACTGTGCTGCGGGCTCAATGGTTTGCTTCACACGAATGCAGGGACTGGACTCAATATATGCCTCCTTTTCTTTTTTTTTTTTTCTTTATCCTGCCCCTCCATCCCCTCCTTTTCTTTTTCTTTTTTTTTTTTTTTTTAAATGTATGTAGAAAGAAAAAGTCTCTCCACTGTTTTCAGGATCAGCCCCCTCCGTTCCCCCCCACCCCCAAATTACATCTTAGGGTGCCTCTTTGCCACATTCTCAGCCATAAATTCACCCAAAGCACATGAACGTTACCGAGACCGGGGGGGGCTGCAATATTATTGAAAGGGACATTACAGGAGAAAAGTTGGAAACCTCGGGGCCCGATCCTGACCCCTTTGAAGTTAACAGGAGTTGCTGCACAGGCTTCAGCGAGCTCGTGTGCTATACGTGCAGAAGCGTTAAACTTAAAAGCAAGCTGTTTAAAAGGCTGCATTGTTTCTTGCTTGTACCGATAGTTTCTCATGTAAAGTTCTATATATTCCTGCACAATAAATACATGAAACAGTTAATCCAACGTTATATTGTTTAGTAATATTTTACTTGCAAATGACCATCATTTCTTCTCTGCTCTGTTTGTTCTTCTGAATGTCTGTTTTATATGCTGGAAATGGAAGAGCTATTCTTTTAATGCCCATTTCTTTCTGATGATAATCGTTCTTTCTGGCAAATGCTGTGACTTGCAGCTAGTCTATATTTTCGATCAGTAAATATTGAACCACAATGGCAAGGAAGGTCTGAGCTATGATACGGCTAAACCAAACAAATAGAAACCAGCCTGCTTTTTTTTTTTTTTTTTGGGTTATATTTCTATTATTTTCTGGATACACGTACCCTCCTCTAAGGTGGTTCTAAATTACTGGCTATCTTGTCCCGGAGGGGGTGGAAGCCAGACTTTTTTTTGATAGCAGCTACAGCGGGGAGGACAGGAGCCTCGTGGGCTGGTGGCTCGTACCCTGCCTGCCCCCTGGGGCAAGCTGGGTGGCAGGGCTCCGTGGGATGGCACCATGCGGGTGTCAAGGTGGTGGCCCAAGGGGTGATGCTGGGCATCGCTCATCACCGCAGGCCGGAGCGGCGGGCTGGCACCGACAGTATGGTTGTGTTATGGGTTTTTGGGCCTGGGGGGAAGAGAGTGCCCCAGGTCCGGGACAAGCCAGTGCCCGCTGCCGGCTGGGTGTCGTGGTAATCCCCTTCTCCTGGTGATGCCCAATCGCAAAGACAACCAGCGGGCCAAATCCCCAGCCCTTACGGAGGCAAAATGCCATTGACTTTAATGAGCGTTTGCAGGGAGATTTCGGATAAGTCAATGTGGACTTTTGTCTGCGTGAGGACTGAAGGATTTGGCCTACGGTCTTTTACAGTATGAGGTTAATCAACATGCGGGAAATTCCCACGCCCTCTAAAGGGCCCTATTGTACCTCTGTTCCACAGAAATCTCTGCTAAATCACTGGGTCCTCCACTAAAAAGCTGTGGGCATGATATGAAGCAAAGTAACTGCAAGTCAGTTAACAGGATCTTCCCAGGAATGTATCAAAACACAAGCTCCCACAAGAAAAGCAACCTGGAAAATTCAATGGGAGCCAGGGGTGGAAGTGCCCGCTCCTGCCCTCATTAACATCAATGGGAGTTTCCCTATTGACGGAGCCCATTCTGTGGGAGAGGGACCGGGCTCTACAGTAGCATTTTAAATTATATTCAAAGGTCACTTAAATTATATGGTCACTTTAAAACCGCTCTCCAGAAACCTGAGTACCATTCAGTTATGCTGGGCACTTGCCTGAAAGTGTCAATTAGGATCTCTTTGGATACGTTCGCTTTTGAAAAAGCCAGTTGGCATCAGCAGCTTGTTGTAGGAGCTGCTGCAGTGTAAGGTGTTAAAATGAAGCATTTGTTTTTGAAATGACCTATAAAGCCTGTCAGCATTTGCAATCCAGCTTGCGAGGGGCTGTGCAAGGCAGACTGTTTGATGTCCAGGCGAATAGTTTGCCACCTTGGGCAGGATCCAAGTTTTTCAGGGAGCTGCAATTATCACCGGACGGTACAGAAACGCTAGCGTTTGGCAACGTGAAGTATTGATAGAGACACCACCCTATAAAATAATCTATTCCTCCTCCACTGGTATGAGATCCTGGAAATAATATCCTCTATTATGAGTGAAAGGTGTCGAAGAACAGGTTAGAAAACGTGAACGCAGCCAAATGGCTCACCTGCCAGCGCAGGCACAGCTTGACTTGTAAATAAGTTAGCTGCGCTTTCCTTGTCTGGTATTATATCTACAAGAAGCAATAAGCAGTCTAAATAAAGCATTAATTCTCAGCCTTATCACTTATGGATCCATTATGCCTTCATACAGTTTACTAATATTTATCTAGATGAACTAAATGTTACAGAAAATTTAAAGGTGGTAAACATGCTGTCTGCTGAATTATTCTGTGCGTGCTGGGAAAGTAGCTCATGGCAGAATTGAATTATTTAATATTATTTTCCAGTATCATGTAGACGAAGTGTAAGCTTCATTTTTGGATTATGATTTGTATTATGAAATGCTTATCAAGTGTTTTCCAAAGATTAGTTTAGTTTTAATTAAATAAACCTTTCTCAGGAGAAAGCTCCCAACTACTCTTCGTACCCAGAGGCTACCATACTTGTTGTTTTTAATTATTTTTCACTGTTACCCAAACTGCTTTGGGTACTCCTGCCCAATTAAATCAAAGACATGGGCTTCTTATACACAATATGTTTAATATTTAATTTTAATTAAATTAATTAAATTGTTTATTTAATTTTATGTGCATTATTGTGCACGGAGCAATGCAAAATTTATGATAGGAAGAATTTGCGGGAGCTTTCAAACAAGCTAATTACCAAGGTAAAAAGAGACTTCTTCTCTCTTTCTAGGGAATAGGCGTTTGACCATAAGGAGATAGCAAAACCAGAAGTTGTTTGGATAAAATAATAGGTGGTTGCACAGCATTAAGAATTATTTGTTTTACCTTACTTTATCTTGTAACCATTACTTGATGGTATTATAATAGATTTGACAACAGCCTTCTCCCCCAATTGTCGCAGGCAGGTAATCAAGTGTTTACCGGGGTAAATTAACCTAAAGCTACAATATAAATGTGTTTGGGACATTAAAAATCAGCAACTCACATGCCACAGATATATATTTTTGCTCACACCCTGAGTCTTTTTTCTTCCAACAGATCCATTTATCTCCCAGGTAATCTTTACGAGAGAACCTACTATTTATTAAAAGGAGTAGCAAATTAAAAAAAAAAAAAGATCCACCCTTTTGTTACTAGGTGGGTGCAAATTACTTCTTGCGATAGATTTTTTTTTTTTTTTTTTGCTAATGAAGATTTCTTTTTCATCCGAAATGAGCAGCACGATGTCTTTGACGCTGTTTTAATCTGGTAGTGTATTGTTTTGAGAACGCCACCGGTGCTCGGTATAGACCGAGGCTATTTTGCATGACCTCGATGCACGTTATTTCTGTGGGAAGTGAATAAGCAAGAAAAACATACAAGTCCCTATTTGTAACTTTGGTTTTTTTATGATTTATACCAAGGCAGCTCACAAACCTCCTCTCTGTGCATGAATATACCCACGCGGAGGCTACGGGGACCCATCCAAAGCCCACTCGACTCAGCGGGGGTCTTTCTATCGATGCTGGCGGGGGGTGGGTTGAAACAGGCCCTGGGGGGCTGATTTCTTAATACTTGAGGAGGTGAACCTACCGCTGCGTTTGTCAGGAATACAGCTCCGGGGAGGAGAGAGCAGGATCAGGCTCCCGGTGCTGCTACACGCTCGGAAAAGGTCCTGCAAACGCAACCCAGGCTCCTGGGAAGAGCCGCCCTGGTCACTCCTGCATCCCTGCGGTTGCCGTGCCGCCTGCGGCCGCGAGCACCAGCATCCCGGCTGAGCGAGGTGTGGGTCCTTACGGGAAAAAAAAAAAATCAATGGAAATTGTTTTGGCGTCTTTTTTTTTTTTTTTTTCTTTCCTCCCACGGAAACACAGAATGCATTTTATGAACTCAATATGGGCGCAAAGTAGCGAGGGGCATTTTCCCTTTCCCCGTTTAAGGGTTAAAAGCGAGTTCGTGGTGAAATAATAACACCTTACTTCTCTGAGTATTGTGACAATTAAAACAAATATAAGTAAATGTATTCACGGGAATTATTCATATAATAATTAACAACTCCTCAGCCCCAAGAGCAGAACGGCTAAAAACAATCTTTCTTGAATGTTAGAGATATTTATAGAGCAATAGTTTTATTTCAGTAGATTAAATAGTATCATAAAAGTAGCTGATGATGCAGTAAATTAAAAATCAGACTGGAGTCGACTTTACAGCAGCTTTTTTTAGTCTAATACAATTACCCATTACTGGCTAAACATTAGTTTTAAATGAACAGCAGTTGTCACAAGGAATTTTCTCTTAAAATTATTACTAGGAGAATTTAAAATGAGAGCAATATTACCGCATATACAAAGCCTGAAGAGATCTTAATACCGAAGGCACACACATCATAAAGACTCATCTAGATATAATTTTTTCCCTGCAGTCTCTATTCCTGCGCAGAGCCAGGCAGAGCCATACGTCCGCATAATGCGCCTGCCTAATGTACGTGCAGACACCGGGAGACAAATCCGCCGGAATTCATAGAGACCCAGCCTCACCTCGGAGCGGTTGGGTTTAAAGGAGAGACGTGAATAAGAGATGAGGCTGGGGTTGAGCCCGCTGGCCCGCAGGACTCGCTGCTTGCCCCACAGCAGGTTTCCACGGGCTCCCGCGCGCAGGGCGGCGTTAGCGAGGCAACAGCACCCCGTTATTTCCAGCCCCTTCTGAAGATATTCGGTGCAATATAGGGCAAGTTCGAGGGCTCGGAGTCTTTGCGTGCTAATGGGATGAGGTTTGGTGCCATGGATAAAACGGGAGAGCGTGATGCCGGAGGCTGGGGAGTCAGTGGGGGGGACTGGTGGTCCCCGGGCAGCGCGGGGGGATCCTCTCTGCAGCTCCCCATGGCCGGCACTGACACAGCACTCGGACTGCTCCCGTTCCCAGCTGCTGTGACAACAAGAATGGGTGCAAAACTGGCATTTTTGGATGCCTGCCCTGCCTTCCCTTCTCGGAAAGACCTGAGAGAAGACTGGAAAAAAGAAGCAGCGTATCAAGCTAATGTGGCATATTTAGGGTGGGACATTTTGCAGGTATAAATAAATGCTTTTTACCAGTCACAAAGACACACAGAAGCTGTAGTTAGTTCTCTCGTGCTTGCAACAAAGTGGGGTGGGGAGAAGCTCAGAAATAAGGTTCATGATGTAAATCAGGGTAGGCAACTGCAAGGAGGAAGTAGCTGTATGATTTACAGAGTAAATTACTGGCTTCACTAGATTTCATTATCTCTACCAAACTGTTCTTTATATTTCAGCGTGTTTATATTTTATTCAGAGATCTTTTCGGGGAAGGAGGCTGAGCATGCACACCATCGCCATTTCCTCAGTGGAGTGCAGGGTTCCTGGAGTTATTTATAAAGGCAAACTTTGACTTTTATAGGCAGGGCAGGATTATTTTCCCTAGTTAAATATATGTTTTGGTAAGTGTGCTAAAGGTACTTTAATATATGTGCCTGTTATCCGATGAGCTTACTGCAACAGCTGCTATTTATCCATGACGGCATACTGCTCTAAGATTGATGGGTGGAGGACTCATAGGAGCCAGCGCCCGGGAGATCCTGCCCCAGCACCCCAGGCTTTCCCAGCTGGTGCCCCATACATGGCCAACACGGCAAATACAGGCGTCTCGGTCCATGGCCACCATCTGACCGTGCTGCTTTGCTGTGGCCATCCCTGGCCCAAATGGAGTCAGGGCATCTGTAGGAACCCTTTTTGGTTGATCCCAATGTTATTGCTTATTGCATGGTCCTGAAGGGACCATGATCAGGGTAGGCAGGGTTTGTACAGAGCAATAGGAAGATATATGCTGTGAGCTTTCCCCAGACTCAGAATTTGGGTAGAGACCTCCCAAGAAAGGAGGCAAAGCAAAGGGAAAGTGAGTGGGTGGTGGGTTGGACGGCAAAAACCTGAGCCACCTTCTGCTGGGACAATTCATCCCTTTGTGTTGGCCACTCCCATCAGCATAACTACACCTTGTGTTGATGTTGTGTTTAATTTCTTTTTAATCCAAACACCGGCCATTTTCCTTCCCTTTGTGCATGTCATCGGCTGCAGCGTTACCCAACTTCACCCACCCTTTCGGCAGAGAAATCCTCTGCCTCTGGCAGCACCCCTTTCCCCAGGCTCTCCTGCAGTTCCAGCTTTACTCCCACAGCCATGGTCATTGCGGGGGTCAAGTCCTGGTGCACCAACCATCTAAGTGACAGGATGAACTTCCAGGTCTGTGCCCCAGAGCCTTTGTGTGCATCCTCCCCTTCCTCCTGCTCTGGAACCAGAGCCTCCCCGGCAAGGGCAAGATGAGGATGAAGGGGGACACCCTGGTGCTGGGGTGCCAGGAACCCCAGGTACAGTTATTTTCTTCCCCTCCTTGTGAGGGTGAACGGATTTCGTGTGACTTAGCATCTGAGTTGGGAGTGCAGGTCTTGACCTGACAGAGCAAACCAGCTCCACCAGTGCTGTTCAGATCTATCACGTAAACCCCACCAGCTCTGGCATGGCCACCCCAAACTGTGGTGACAAAGCTGTGTGTTGTACCACACGTGCAGTCTACACTATTATTTAAGGGAAAAAAAATTATATATAGTGTTTTTATAGAAGAATCTATTTGATTGGTGTCATTTTAAGAAGATAATCTTTAAAACTGGTTTAGAACACCACTTCTGAACTTAAAAATGCCGTGAATTTGGAATGGCAACAAGGGTCCCCTTTCTAGCTCTGCATCTCTCCGTCCAGCAGGTAATCTTCATCATAGACATTTCAGAGCATTTTGTAGTGTATTTATCATTACACTTGTTTGATGAAGTAGAGAAATTTAATTATTCCCATTTTTTTCAATGGTGGAGCCGAGGAATAGAGAGCTAAAGGATTTGCCCAAAGTTGTACAAGAAGTCTGTGGCAGAGAAAGGCTCTGCCCTGGGGCTTTCCTGCAAGACATTATTAAAGCTCAACTTCAAAGACGGGACATTTTGATACATAAAACAACTGCTGCTGCTCTAGGATGGAGTTTTACCTCAGCTGCCTCAGCTTCAGGCCAGTGTAATTTTTTGGTGGGAGAGTGTAAATTTATTACTCTTTGGAGAAAGAAAAAACACTCAAAAAAGAAGTAGAGACTGAGATGAGTCTAAAATGTGAAGAAATTGATTGGTAGGGGGGAGTCAGAGGCTCCTGGTGAACTTATTTCCTCCCTGCGCAAGCAGTGTAGGTAGGGATGTAAAATATACCACAGGGGGTTACTTACACGTGTGTGCCTGTACACGTTAGTCTGTGTGTACATGTACGCATACGTTGTGTTTCTGGTTGCGTATTCGATCTATTTAACCGTTTTGGGCATGCTCTTCGTATTCCCTGCAACAAATAAAATGTGTCCCCATAGGCAGAAGTCTTGCACACCAGGTTTAAGTCTAGAAGTAATTTTGTTTTGTTCACAGTGGAGTTATTAAGCTCTCGCAATACGGGTTTACAGCCGAAGCGCTGACAGACTTAATTTCAAGAGCAATGTGATTAGGGCAATGTGGAAGGTAGTGCTGTACCGGTACTTACCTTTATTAGCTGTGACAGTGGCGGAAGCCCAGCCGACTGAGGAAAAAACAAAACTAAGGTGAAAAACCAAAACTAAGTGCAACAAACAAACCTCCTCCATCAGCAGACAACTTCTGCTTCTGGAGATGTGCATTAGGGGACACGCGATGCCAAGCAAATTCCAAACTGGAGGAGATTCGCCTGCGCTTTTGCTAATATTTATTTTATGACACATTATGACTACTGCCTGTTACTCTTGCTATGAACCCTTGGGAAATAAAACTGGAAACTGTGTTGTGGTGAAAGCCAAGAGGCCACAACTTTATTAAACGCGAAAGCCGATGTACAAGGCAGGAGCTATCGGTGCTGGCCGAAGGCGGGCAGCAATGTGGCCAGACCCCCACCCCGCCACCTCTGCGTCCCCCTCGCAGGGACGGTGCCACCGGTCACGCTTTCCACCTGCTCGTGTCCACCCAAACCAACTAAAATGTCACCGTGCCAGTATTAGCGGCACCCCAGTCAGCTGGAGAGCAGGGATTATCCGAGGAAAGCTGCAAAGGGAAAGGAAAATGAAAGAAAACCAACATTCTCCATTCTCTGGCAATGTTAATCAGCTGCGCGTTTCGTTTTTGGTGATGTGCCTGGCTCTTGCTCCAGGTTGTGCTTCTGCTTTGGTACCACGAGGCTGCTGGGGCTCAGGGTGCCTGGGTGTGCGCCTCTTCACAAACACGGGTGCTGGTAAAGGGAATGCAAACGTAAGACCCCCCATCTTCAAAACAAGTGGGTATAGAATGGGAAAATGTCCTCCTCTTTTTTTTTTTCTTTTTTTTTTATGAGATGGTAAACCCCAAATCTAATGAGTTTGTACAGTCTGAGTGCCGCTCTCGTTAAAATGCTCTTCTCCCTTTCTTTTGGATCAAAACCTGCTATAGTCTTTTCCTAAATATTAACTGTTTATCTGCTTGGACCATGTCAATTTTCCATTTTCTTCTTCTACCAGCATTTTTAGGGGCTGAATAATGGGTGTCTGGAAACAATTATAAACCTGGTTAACTCTTCCCTGTCCCCTCTTCTCTTCCAAGTGCATTACTTTGTCCTGGTCTTAAGGGACATATGAGCCTGATCCCTCTTTCCCTCATTGTCTGGGGACCAAGAGGTCATATGGAAAAAGAAAAGGAAGGCAAATTAATACCTTTTTCAACTTTTTTGAAGTCAGTGAGTTTCTATGGGTCAGTGGAATGAGAAATATGAAGGAAAAGTAAAGAGCGTGCAAGGACTGAGTGGTCGGACTGGTGGGCTCTTACTGATACTTGTTTCTAGGTAGGGTGCTTGACAGCTTTCTGTAGTCAGAGCATTAATTTATGTTTTATTTTTAAGCTACTACATAAAACAGCAGAGTTACTTATCTTTTCTAACTCAGATACACCTGTGGGAAATGGCTATCTGTTCAAGAGACTCAACCAGAAGAGGATGAGTCACAAAATTCCATTTTGAGTAAAATACATGGCCAGAAGCAGAAGACGTAACTTCCATCCTCCTGTCTTTAATTTTCAGCTCTAATATAGACATATTTTCCCCACAGTTACAAGGCAACAGCAGTGTGAAGGATGATTCGGTGGTAGAGGTCTTTGCCTGAGTGATGATAATAATATTTTGCTAAGAGGTAACACGTTTATTCCTTTTCCTTCACTGCAGCAAAGGCATGTGTTATTTCTAAAAGTGTGGAGTTAAATGCCCAAAGTGGGGAAACGTGTAGCAAAAAGCACTCTGAAGTTTCTGGCTCTTTAGGGGTCAGCTCTTAGAAGCCAAAACTCAGATCCAATAAAGGGAATTAAGAATCTCAATACTAATGAACCATTGTGGGACACAACAGGCAGCTCTGGGGGTCCTGCTATCCTAGGGCATCAAAGGATGTTATAAAGCTGCTGCTTTAGTTTGTCCTCCTATTAGGAGAAGGATATCTTTGCATTGACAGTACACCCTTTTGATATTTTGATTAAAATTTATGAAGTTCTGTAATCATCTGTTCTTGCCACTCATTGCCATTATGATCCCTAAATGCTCTCTTCTGTGATCTTCCCCTTCTCAAAGGTTTCTGTGGTATTCAGATCATCTCTGTCTGACAAAGTGGGAGGACAGAACATTTGTGAAGGCACTCTAGCTCCTAATTGGAGTGATGGTAGCATAAAGGGCTCTGGAAACAATACGTTGTGCTTAGGAATGAGGCCAAGAATGGCTGCCGTGCCCTTCACCATAGTGTCAGCAAAGTCGTGAATAGCTCAACGGTTGCGAGCAGTAAACAACCTGGCTAGTCAAGGCTCTTCGCACATGGTGACAGTTGAGCATCTCTTACTGTGGGGATTTTTCCAATTACTGTCCTGATAAGATCATTCAGCACCACACTGGTTTTCACTTTCTTTCTGGAGTTGGAATAAGTGCTCGATGGTCATATACAAACTTTATTACAATTTCAGACCGTAGGCCTTGCTGAAGGTCAGGTAATACTTGGGACACTGATGCTACACCGCATCTGAGCCCTGCGGGTGTCACGCAGGACCCACCGCTTGCCAGTGATTTCTCTTCTTCTTTCCAAGAAGCACTTGTTAAAGTCTTTCTGGCCACCTTTTCTTACCTCCTTGGAAACTCTCAGCTTTAAGGAAGACTTTTGAGAAGATTGTAGCAAAATAATTGGATCACTTTTTGACTGCTCAGTTTCTTACTGACACTGACAGGGTAAGCTGACAGCTCGGCAGTAGGGGAACTTGAGTGGTGAAACCAAGCTGCTCCTGTGTGCTCGACTCTTCTTCTGTCAACGTGGCATTTTTGGCCAGCAACGCAGGAGCCTGCTCTGAGATTTAAACATCAGGTGGGACACCCCACCCTCAGCTATCACCACAGCGAACGTCATCAGCTAATGGCATCAAAGCATGGTGGTGGTTATGTAGACACTGGTATTAGAGGTGATGGATGGACTTGCCAGTGAGGGTAGACCCAGGAGAGGCCGGCCAGTTTTGTAGGTCAATTGAGGACTTTTACCTTGTCTCTTTTCTTGCTTAGGGAGCACTGAAGAGGTTTTGGGCTCTTGCAGGATCCAACTGTTAGTGTTATTTGCAACATGCTGCATCCTTTTGCTTCACCTACAGACCCTGTCAATAATCAGGCCTTGCTTTGATTACTCACATATTTATACCCTTAAACACAGATATTTTGTATGAGAATCACTCTTTTAACTATCCAGCGTTTGTGAAGGGTGTGGGATGTGCTGGCCTGCCTCCTAACATTTCACGCAGAAAGTACTGCACCGGCTGTTGGCAGTGCAGTTTGAAAAGCTGAAGGATGGTGGTGTGTGGTCCAGACTTCAGCCACGCAAGAGATCTGCTCTTTTGGCTGGTAGCTGAGGAAACCTGAGGTATTTGGTCAAACTGCTTTAATGCGGTACAACAGGACACTACCAGGAAATTTTGGCATGGGAGTTAATTTTCTCCTAGATCTTGCAGCACCTGCCTTCAGTTGTCTGAACTCTCCCAATCTACCAGCACGACATGGATGGTCTGGGCATGGCTTGAAGACCCGGGGAAGAGGGGAGGATTTAGCTTGACAAAAACCATCTCTCTGAAACCTTTGAGGAGGAGCAGGTAGGGTTACAGATGGCAGCAGGTAGAGTCCTGAGCCTGTCCTGTTAAAGGAGAAACATCTTCAAAATCAGCTGTCTCACTTCAGGCTTCAAAACTGTTAACTGTGGTTAACTATTTAAAAGACTGTAATAACTTTTTCACTTAGGTATTGGGCTTATAGAAAATTGTCTCCAATGGTATGTTTCTCCAGAGGTGCTGAGACTTAGTGCTTGCCCCTTTTGACTTTGCTCTGTATCATTTAACTGCATCACTGCCTGTTGTTATTTTCTCTTAGTCTTCATAAACAGTTATTTCAGTGGCTTTCACTTTACTTTGGTCCCACATTTCCATCACTTTCCACTATTTTTGCCAGAGGAATCGACCATGCTCTCTTGAAAGTCTCTAAATTCAAGGTCGCTCAGCTAGCAGAGCCTGCATGCTCTTGCCTGTGGGAAACAAGGACAAACCGTACCAGTTCTTGCATTTGAAGAAGGATCCTTTTATACCACATCAATCTAATATCAGAGATAAATCGAACCTTGACATTCTTGTTCACCATTTTGGTTTTTTTCAGACCCCCATTTAGATTTCTTCTTTACATAAATCCAGTGATTTCATGGCTGTGAAACAAAGCAATGGGTAGTGCTGACGCTGTGGGCTGTTGGAATAGGTCTGCATGGATCATATTTTGGGGAGTATTTCAGTCTCTGTATCCATTCAGACTTTAGCTTCTCTGCAAGATTTAGAAGATTCCAAATGTTGGTTCTGCACACATAATAACTTATTCATAACTTCTTTATATGCTGCTGTTCTTCCTCATAAATATACTAATAAAACTCATTACAGAAATCAAAGCCAGCTAATATAATATATCTGATGGACAGCTGTCTCTGGATGCATGAATTATAATTACATGAAGCAGGATGGTCTTATTATGCCAGGATATCTTTCTCTGAATAAATTTCTATTACCGGTGTGTAATCTTTTGGCTCAGGCCTGATGAGAGAAACTTGCCCAAACAAGTCCCATACAATATTACTACTGAGCTATGCTTTCCCTTTGTGGAATTACAATTAGAGAAGTGATGCTGGAAGTTGTGTCTTTGAGCAACAGTGGCCTGAGCGCGGTTGAGGGCCGGGGGGAACAAGAAGCGTTCGTCATCCGAACTGGTCTCACCACCCTAGCCTGCTTTCAGGCTATAACTTAATGCCATACACTGATTTAGATGTAGCACTTGTCAGCCAAGAATAAGACTATAAGACACAGACATCCTAGGACTTGACCCATACTTTATTGTGAATACGTGATTGAACTCTGAGCTGACAGACAGATAGAGACAGCCATTAGTGTGGGAAAGAGAATTTGTTCTGCCATGTAAGATTTCAAAATATCTTAAACTCTGCTCTGTAATTTAGGCTTAGGACTCTCTTAGCAAATTTCTCCATAGTGTTCGACGAGCTGAGGGATTTTTCTAAACTTATTCTTTTTTCCCCCTTTTGCTTTTGTACTTTGCTAATAAAAATGGCAGCATCTATTTTTGAAACATCTCTTGGGACTCTCTCTTCATGACTGCCTTTATTTCAAGGGATTTCTCTCCTTATACCTCCAATATTCTTTTAAACAGAACAAACTGATACCGAATGCTGATGCCACAAACCTTTAATGGGTACCTTCGCTTTAAAATTGAGACAAGTTAAGGCATTTGCATGACAGTGATGGAATACTGGGTATCTGCTTAGGCTGAGCTGCAAGGGCAACGATGAGAAAAGGGCAAACTGTCTCTGGATATTTGCATTTCTTTCCCTGAAAGTGTTCTGACCCTTCTCCAAGAAGAGTTTAACACTGGGCAATGCTGACGTGAGAGACCTGGAAGAAGAGTTTGTGTCCTCCAGAAATTCAGAGAACACCTACAGATAGGAAACTTTCTCTGAAGAAAAGGGGTTTTCTTAGCACTAAGCCTGATCTATGGGACAAAGTGCAGCGCGTCACGTCAGACAGTTGCTTCTGCTTCTGATCTGCTGCAGGTGACAAAGGAACGGGGGATCACAGCTATCATATGAAAGCACAAGAGCAAATGCACATGCAATGTACCTCCCTCTTTTACCCTGGAAGATTGTCTCGTGTATCAAGCACAATTAACAGAATCCAAAGGACTCATCAAGTATCCAGAAAGTAAAACAAAACAGGAGAAGAAACCTCCCGTTTCTTGACTTTAAGAATGCATTTTTTAAAAAATGCACTACGCCAATCCTTACTAGTGAAAGATGAGTAATCAGAATCATACTTAGCAATAATGAAGGCATCATATGCACAGTGAGAAGCCTGTCCCTGTATTTATTATATGTAAGGTTTGATTTAAACTATTTCTGCTTCACAAATATACTTAATATCAACAAGAGCACTATTTACGTTGATTTTTTAATTAAAGGGATTTAGTCATCTTTTATGCTTGCAGTTTGCCATTTTTTTCCCCCTTCAAATTTATTCTGTCAAAATGGTTAGACAAATTGTTTCTGCAAACAAATTTGAATTATGGATTATTTATTAGTCATCCATAGCAAGATATTTGCTGTAGCTAGTTAAAAGTTAGGGATATACCTGAACTTGTCTTCTGAGCTCCTTCTGTTATCAAAGGGAAAGAAATTGGTGTCTCAAAAAGGTGCTTCATCCTATGAGGATGAGGAAGGAGTGAATTCCCTTTGGTTGTACCTATTGCTTTCTATTCCCTGTGGAAAAGCCCTTGCAGACCTGGAGCCTAAAGTTTAGATACCTGAGATATTTTGTGACTGGTTATGTTAATTCAGATATCATTTTTGGTCCTCAACAAACTGATTTAATATTTATGAACAATTGCTTCTTCTGTCCCAGGCAAATTTCAACCCTTGGCAAAATTGTTTTCAACTTTAGTGCAAAATTCACTCTTTGCAAGCATTTGTATGAAAACATCCTAGAAAGTGTTGGTTGTGGAAAGGAAAGATAATAAATTCTGGCCTGGTTTCTAGTTTGGTGCTAGGTTTGTGAATCCAGCCTTATGGAATTCAGCAATTCAAAGGAAATGTGATGCTGTCATCGAAGGGCAGCATCGCAATGCACTGATGCAGTGGGCCTCGTGGGTCTGGTAATAAGAAATTACAAAAGGGAAAAGAAAAATTAAGGGAAACCTCAGAGGGCTGTCTGATGCTGGAAACAGTTACTGATAATCAGTAAGCACGTTATTTTTCTTTGGAAAAAAAAAAAGAAAAAGAAAAAAACCAGAAAATACAAGTTGTAGTGGTGGGTGAAAGGAGATCACTGGAATTTGTGTGGATTGTTTTCTGCGAGGATCGAGACCAAAACCAGAGAGCACACAAAGGATGGCGGTCACCGCGAGCTGGGAGGGATGAAATGGGGATGGTTCCTCTGCCTGGAGGACCCTCCGCAGCACCCCACTCCCGTGCCAGGGGGGCTCATCCCTAGGATGGGACTGGGCTGACAGCTGTGATACCTCGGGACATCTTTGCCAGCATCCTCGTTTGTGCAGAGGATGAAGCCGAGCTGCTGTTCCCAGGATCACAATGTAAAGCACGGAAAAAAGAGAAAGTGTTTTACATGCTTTTAAACACAGGGACTGCTGATACTGTCACTGCCTGGGTTTGCCTACAAACAGCGCATCCAGCTGAGTAATTTATTCTCAGTGTATAATCTTTGACGGCTGAAGAGCGGAAAAGCTGTTCAATACATTTGGAAACGACTGCAGCTACAAGGCGCAGGAGCGGTATTTAATATCTATTTTGAAACCCATACTGGCGACACCTGATAAACTGCCAGAAGATGGGGTTTGTAACACACAAAGCTAAAATTTGCAGTACGAACAAACACTGAAGCCACTTGTAAGGGAATATAAAATAGCGTGGGGTTTGCACTCAATTTATTTTACCCTTATGAAATGCAGTTGTCCGAGTTGTTTAAATCTCGTGGGTCAACAGGTGTCAATCGAGAATTTCACAAGAGCGGGCAGTTTTGAGCGGATCCTCCTTCGGGTCGTGTTGCGGAGCATGGGGCTCTGGTGCTCTGATTGAGCCCGCTGCGAGTGGGAGGATGAAACAGCAAAGGAGCAAAGATAACGGCAAACAAGGAACCAAACTTTTCCAAGCCTCAAAATAAGCTGTGTTGTTTGGTTACGGTTGAAGCCTTGGTCAGCGTTGCCAAGAGCCTTTCTTCTCTTATTCACTATCCGTTTTTGGAAATGGAGGGAGAAAGGCTTAAAATTATAACATTTGAAAAGGGCATCAATACACAAAAAAAACCCCTTAAGAAATGCCACTTTAAGAGTCACCTTTGCATTGATAGGATGGGCATTGCATCAAGCATAAGACCAGGAATAAACAAGTAACTAATAGGTTGATATGGGAAAAAGGTAGATTAAATCTCTTAAATATGTAGCTGCAGTATCTCTTAAAGCTTGGTGGTGCTGTCTTACCAAGGTCCATTAGCACAGGGGTGGAGAATTAACTGTGTAGCAGGCAGCCTTGGGTGGGAAGGAAAAAGCCTTTCTGCAAATCACTTCTGACAGACTAAAGGGCTCAGGCAGCCTGAATTTGGGGACAGTTTTTCTCCCTTCAGGAAGTCAGGTTTGTTGCTCCTGGGCTGAATGGGACGTGACGAGGCTTGTGCCCCAGGTGCCCCAGGTACGTGGTGAGGCACGGGGCTGTCCCCGGTTCCCCTGGCCCTGGGTGACAGGGACCCCCGTGAGGGGGAAGTCTCTCTTGCTTTCCTCCATCTGCGAAATGTATGTATTTTCTTACTGATCCTCAGGCTTTTTGTGAGTCCCATCAGTGGAACACAGCAGGATGTCCAGGAGAAGGACTCTGGAGGGGTTCAAATCTTCATTTATGCTAAGGCTGTACACTGATGGCAGGCACGTGCCGTGAGGGCTGGGGGTGGCCCAGAAGGACCCGGTGCTGAAATGTCATCGCAGTGGGGGTTGCCAGGAGCCACGCATACACCTCTGAAACCAGAACACGGTGGTTATTACGGCGACAGTCTCCAGCAGCAGAAAGGAAAGGCATAGCGGGGAAGTTTGCTATCAGACTGGAGCTCGAGCTTGACCCAAAGCGCTCTGAAGTAAAGGAGAGGCTCACCCAGCAACGGGCAGAAGCTACAAGAAGACCAAAAGATGAGGAGAGGCACAAGATTTTGATAGCTGAGGAAACAAATGGAGCTTTATCTCAGTTATCAGCAATGCTCCAAAGATTAATGAGGGGAAGGGTTTAAGACTGTTGTTTTATAGCTGATAAGAAAGCCCTGAACATACAGATGGGTATCTGTAAGTTGAAGGCAATTATTTTATCGTGGTGGAAATGAGAAGTGAGACTTTTATTGTTGCAGCACAGTCCAGGCGATAGTCAATTGCCTTGGGAAGAATATTTATAGTGCTACTGTAGACTTGGCATGCCCTGACCTTCTGCGTGGGAAACCAGCCACGCAGCAGCGTGCGTGATCTCCAGCCTGGTAGCCCTGACACGCGCAAGCAGGGGCAGGACTTCTCCGGACGGGGTACCCTCTAATCTCATAACCAGGGACTATCTCTACCTGGAAGGACTCACGTTAAACCAGGCCCACCAACGCCTTCCCCCATGTGTCAGCCCATGCCAAGCTCCTGTGGGCGTCCATAGGAGACTATTCATAAAATTCGCCAGGCGTACAAGCGCTTGTAACATCCCCCGTTACTACGAACAGCTGCAAAATTCAGGCAGAGCAAGCAAATGGGTGACGGGAAAGAGGAAAAAGGAAATTGCAATAGCAAGCAGACAGCTGTGAAGACCAGCAAGGTGCCCAGCTGATGGTATTGCAACCGGAATTTTTAAAGTGCGTAATAAGGGGTAAATAAGCCAATAAATAAAATCGACCTGGAAAGGCCACATGGGAAAGATGCACAGTCTTGATTACCTAATTACGGAAGGAATATTACAGAAATGGAAATAGTACAACAAAGTCCCATAATGACTTCGAGATTGGAGGCTCCAAAATGGTTAGCGAAACTAGGTCTGTATCCCTCGCAAAGAGAAAAGATTAAGAGGGGACCTCGCTGAGCTGCAGAGGGCTCTGGGGGGGACCGCAGGGAGCAGTGCCGCAGTTATTAGAGCTAATGTCAAATATGAGGACGAGGGACACGGCTCCAGTGAGGTCTTGCACTGTACAAATGTAATACGTTTTTTTTTTCCAGAGGGTATATATTATAAGCTACCAGATGCTGCTCTAGAAGCGACCGATCTGACCAGATTTCAAATAGAGCAAGAAGCATATGGAGAGAGAGGGGGAGAAAAACAGTATATTATGGAGAACAACTGTTAACTGGAGGAGAGGGTAGGCCTAGCTGGGCTTCCTGGCCTCCTGCCATCTTAAGATTTTCTTATGTCCCTGTGTAATCTTCTGACTTTTGATTTAGATGTTTCCTAAAAATGTGGCCCAGTGGTTGGTACATACTAGGCATTAGCCCAAGAAAAGAATGAAAAAAAAAAAAAAAGTACTGTATCTCATTAAAGAATTTTTAAAGGGAGACTTTGAGGCGCCATTTGCTTCTTGTTACTCATCTTTGCAAATGTCTCTTGTCTTCCCAGGCTCTGTCCTGATGTGTTAGCGTTAGCAGCCTGTGGATTTCTGAGCCGCGCTGAAACGGGAACTCAGACAGGCCAGCCTAAGTCGGCCGAGCAGAGACGGCAGCGTAAAGCAAAGGAGGAAGACAAAAATACGATAAAGTGAAGGAAATGATACAAGATCTTTCCGTACACACAAACAGTATCAGGTGAAAAAATGTTGGCTAGTAATGGTTGTTATTGGGAGTAAGGATCACGCCTATATTTGAAATATTTACGGTTCAATTAACAGCATTTGTGTCCGTAAAATATTGTAAAAGACAACAGAGTTTATCTTTAATTATTTTTCACTTTCTTCAACAAAAGATTCCAATATAGATATTGCTGTAGGCACAGGGAGCATCGAACACCAGGAAGTGGATTTCGTAAACAATTTCTCAAAGCATTACAAAGTTTAAATATTAATTTGGGCATAATTGGCAGAGAAGCAATTAAAAATGGTCCAAAGCTGACTTTCTCCCTCCTTTACTTTCTCCTCCCTTTTCATTTAACCACAGTATAGAAAGTAGATGTAAAACAATAGGACCCTGAGCTGTACGGCGTTCTAAGCCTAGCTTGCCTTAAAGCTACAATATGGATTTAATTTATATGCAAATGTAAGCAATAAAAAGCCAGACACTGTAGAAATTATAGTATTTTTCATAGATGCTTCAGCACCGGCACACAAGCCAGCGCTGATTTCAAACAAGGAGCTAATTATTACTGGTCACTAAGCTACCTTTTTCTTTTAATATCTCTCTCTTTCTCTCTCTGCCCCCCTCCCCTTTTTTTAACAATGTGTAAATTATTTTCTTGAGCGAGGTGGGGGGGAAGGGAGGGAGGGAGAGAGAGAGAGAGAGAAAGAAACTCGAATATTGGGGACGAGTGAATGAAAACAGCCAGAAATATCTCCTGTGAGATTCAACATCAGGATAATTTCACAGTCTCGCTTTTTGACTGCTGTGTCCTGAAGCTGACCAGCACCATGCAAGGCTGATCAAAGGCCATCGGAAACATCAAGTAAGCCTAAATGGGGCTAAAGTATGCTAATAGAGAAGCTAAATGTACTTTAATCCTGTTATAATACAAGGTAACTTAGAGGCAGTGAAGGGCCTTGTTGCTTTTCCCTACTGGGTCCAGGACCCCTGCAAATCTTGAATAGAAGTTGCTTCCTATTCTTCGCCGGCCGGGGTATGGCTTTCTCAGATGCACACACAGTCCCCTCCTCCTCCGTTTACTAAGTGTCAACAGTCGGCTGAGCAAGACTTCTCCGCTCCTTAGATCAGCACCCTGTGACCTTCCACATTTAAGCACAGACCATTAAGCTAAGCTTTCCAGCTGTTGCCTGAATTATGAGGGATTTTTTTTTTTTTTTTTTTTCAGAGGAGGGCAGAGCTTAGAGGAACACCAGGCAACAGTTTTTTTGGTGTTTTTTTTTGTTTTTTTTTTTTTTTTTATATTATGGACCCGCTGCCACCCAACTTGCTATGCAGAGCAATGCGCTTTTCCGCAGGGCTGCGGCAGACGGGTGACGTTCGGTGGGAACAAGTTGGGCTGCTTTGAAGTGATTCAGACCCGGCCTTGTCCGGCTTCGGCATCATTGTTCTCGCTCGGGGAATCGTAATCTAATTTTAGGAAGAGGAGGAAGCAAAGTAAACGTGACCGAACTGCCCTGCACTGTACATGCCGGCCAGGTCGGCGGCTCCGGGAATATGTAGTGCTCGCCAGGAAACTTTCCCCTTCTTTTTCCTTCTTCTTTTTTAGAGACCAATTTCGGTACATCCTAGACATCAGGGGGAAAAAAAAAGGGTGGTAGTTCTGCCTGTGAAATGATATGCTTTGGTGGATGCCCCAAACTAACTACTGCTTGCAAACCCTAGATTAAAAAGAAGACTGATGTAATTTTAAAGCCAGCCAACTGCCTTAGTGACTGTATCAGAAGATTAAAAACAAAGGTTTCATTGAAGCACTACCTCCCACTGTGCAGCTGAAAGTCTTATGGCTGAGGCAAATGGTCCTAAATATCTTTCTGTTAAGTACAAATTACATACTGGATGTATTAAGTTGTAATGGTGCATTTTCAAGAGTCACTTTGCTTGTGTGAGAGCATCAGTAAAGACTCAAAAAATGCTGACTGTATGGCACATGGAAACAAAAAGGAATCTGCCTTTCACAAAAAATGTTTTGTTCATATTAAATGCTTTTTTTTTCCCCCTCCGTCTCTCCCCATCCCCCAACTAAGCCTGGAGTTTCAAATGCCAGAACCAGTATGTACAGTAAGTCTTTTTGAAATCCATGGCAGAGAAATAGTATCCTGGCCTAGCAAACTATTATCTACACTTACATTCCTAAGCCTTACCCCTCTGCGTTAGCGCTGATAGGAGCCCTTTAGACCAGCTGAAATGTAACTGAATAAAGATGCTCCAGAAAATGTCTTTTTAATGTGGAATTATCTTTCATTTACATAGGCAACATCCCTTAACTCAGCACATGTGCTATAAGGCTTCACATAATAGAAACACTCCTATAAAACTTAACGATTAGCATTCATTCTGCTCCCAAATGATCAATAAAATGCTAAGTTAATACAGAACGCGGAAAGGAGTCTACGAGTGTGCACAAACTTGCGTTGCTGTGTGGGACATAGGTAAATAACCTGCGTGGGAGCAGTGTCGGGGAAGCGGGCAGGGGTGCTGGGGCTGCTCCCGCCACCGGCTCCTGCCCCGGGGGGAGCCTTCCTCAGGGCTTCTCCTTGTGCCGCACGTGGGAACACGCATGTGCACAGGCACACACGCACCACTACGGCCGGAAAACACACATGAAAAGCCATCTATAACGTCCCTTCTTTACACCGTGTGTGCGGGACTGCTGAGGGAATCTCGAGGTGATGCGATTTTTCTAGAGAAATAATTGCCAACCACTCAATAAGACAGAAGTAGCATAGATGGGAACTATGGATCAAAGTTAACGTAGGGATACGCTTTTGCCCAGATATCTTTACATCTGTCTTGTGCGAGTTGCTTTGAAGACCTTATTCCAGCAAATAAATTGTGTGGGATTTGGTAGGCTATGTGTGGGCAGTACAGAGTTAATATTAGAAAAATGCATTTGGCAGAGACACGCTTAGCTTCTGCTGAAATATTCCAATTCTAATCTGCTCCTGGTTACCTCTGCTGGGAATGACTTTCTCATTTTTAGGTGTCTATCTACCTATCTATTCACCACCCAACAGTTACGTTGTCTGTCTGTCCGTCCCTTACAAGATTAACTGAATTGCAGTTGTGTTGTAATTATCAACACATTTTGAAATGAAAAGCATTTGCAAGACCCTCTTCAGTTCAGCTGTAATTTTCTGGATTTGTTTTTAATTAACAGAGATCCTTCCCAACACGTATGAAGCTTGACGGAAATCTTTTTGTTCTTACAAATACCCATACGCTGTTTTCGCTGCACAATATCTTTCTATTTCTCCGCTGCTATTTTAAAAATAAAAACTTAAAAAAAATCAAATGGTCAACTAAGAGAGGGCAATTTCAGTCCATAAGAACTCCAGCAATAGTCTTTGAAATTATTAGAAGGTTATTAGTTCAGAGATATTGAATGGAAAGATATGAGATTTTTTTTTCCCCCTATATTTCAATCTGAATTTAGGAGTTAATTATTTTCCGGTGCTCATAATTTACAAGGTAATGACCATTTGAGGTCAAATTTGACAGCTCAAATACATTCCTACTCAAGTTGAAATTTTAGTATTTATTTAGCTTCTAAAAATCCCGAATTCTCTATTGCCATCACAATAAAACACTACAGCACGAGCACAAATAAGCCCAATGTGAGTTGTACATCAGTAGCAACGGTGAATTGACACAGACGATTTATTTTGCTCCTTCAGGTTTTCACAATTCTTGATGTGATCTATGCTTATCATCAAACTCTCATTGTTTCTTCAAACGCTCATGATTTTGTCAGGATAGACAACTAACATTTCGGGTAGTTGTTTCTGGACTTGGCAGTCATTGCCTCATTGCCACTTGGAGAATTAACGGAGGTTCTGGCCAGTGCAAAAGCCACTGGAAGGCAAGGTGCGACCTCGCAGCAGCGCCAGAGGTTGGAAACACCACTGAGTGACAGGAACTTTTAGAGCATGTAGCAAAGCCAGGAAAATGACCCTGTCATTAGTTATCCGTTAAACTATATGCTCTTTATTAACAGAGACGAGGTAGGTGCACTGCCCATGCAATCTGATCTATGGTTAATCCACACGCAAAGCACACGCGGTGTGGGAGATATTCTACTTACTGGCGGCTAAGTTTTCCCGCACTAAGCATTTTCATCTTGAAAAATCATTAAAAATACAAAGAAGAGTTGAGATGAGGTTGTGCCAAAAATCCCCTTTCCTGTGCTGTGAATTAGGGCGTACAAGTCTGAGTTTTCTATTTGAAATCTTTTGTCACAATAAATTTCCTAGGCCAGTTTCGGGCTTATTTCGGTTTCCTGTCTCCAAGAGTACGAGGCTGATTTACACCGTGGAAAGGTTGGCAATGCCTCCTCCTGTTCTCGTACTGAGATTTGAACAGACTCAACACGGCTGCAGAAATGCAGTTCTGCATGCTGTAATATATGGGATTTTATACTCTTTATTAAGATGTCCTTCTTGTGGAATTAAAAAAAAAGGAGAAGAAAACCACCCGGTAACTCTGAGTTTGCTTCCCCGTGTTGTGAACTGGGAGTTGGGCTGCGATATAGACAATTTGGATGGGTGGCAAATTTCGGGAGGAAGTTGCAGATGTTTGTTTTTCTGAGTCATGCTTGGCCCCAAGTCCGAGATGAAGAAAGAGTCAATGTATATTTATTTGCCTGTGGAGTAGTCAATTAGAACAATTAATCTGAGGGCTGGGACAAGCCGTGGGACTATGAGCTGGTCCAGGCACGCCCTCTACAAACTTAGATTTTGATCAATGTTTAAGATACCACGGGAAGGACTGGGAAGGACTGGGGCGACGTGGCCTGGCGGCTGAGATTCAGGCTCGCCGCCCGTGGCCTGGTTGCTGTGACGTGGGGCAAGACCTCGGGCAACGCGTTTTCCTCTGGTCTCTGAAACAGGCCGATGACATTCACTGCCTTGTTGAGCTTTGTGGATATAAGCAGCATGTTGTGAATGAAAAGTTAAGTACGTTTCAAAGCCAGCCAAGACAAGAACCGCATTTTTCTTCCTAATTTCTATTAGCTCAGAGCAATGGAAGAATCCCACTTTGCCACCAGCTCCCTCGCCTTGTTTGGAGACGTGGAGCCAGCCTGATCATATCCAGCAGATATTTGCTTTCAGGGTCGCATGAAAGTAGAGCAAAAGAAAGATCTTTTGTGGGGATGACATGCTTGGAAATATACTTGTCCAAAGCAAACAGCTCTTGTTCTTTCTTCAGCTAATTCACTGAAAAGATATTATTTTAGTCAAGAAAATGGTATCAATTCTCCGCCTTTTAGGCAGGATGGTGGCAGGTTTCCCATGTTGATTTGTGGAAGGTATAATTTTGACAGCAGCATCTGGCTCCTTTGTAAGCTTCACAAGCAATTGTGTGGCGGTGGCTTTAGGTCGGCCTCTGGTTGAGCCATGTGGGCAGCCCTTTGACACGTCGGGGCTGCTTCTCCCGCTCCACTCCATTTTGTTTTGACTCGCTTTTGAGCTTCCTAAATACGCAGCCTTGCTCTGCAGATTCCCTGGGACAGTTTCATTCATGGGTACTGACAAGTGCTGCGGTTTTGCCAGGGCTCATGGATCCATTCTTACAGTGGTGCTGTGTGTTACATTAGGCGACAGCTGCTTTCGGCAAGGATTTTTTTTTTTTTTTTAGAAATCCTCTTAGAGAAGGGAAAAGAGTGATCTCTGGACAGAGGAGCTTTCAATCTTCAAAATAAACCATGCCAGGTTGAGAATTTATAACCACTTGTGAGTGGTACAATAACACCTAGTGTGTTGCTTCTGCCCTTGTTAAATAGCTTTCATCTTCTAGGTATATTTACAGTAAAAAAACCCCTGAATTTCTTTTCTCACTTCCCTCGGTATTGAGTGATCTGAAAACGCGTTTTTAGCCTGATTTATGTGGGTGCAGGCACAGCAGATGTTTTGTCACCAAGGTTTTGTGAGCTTGTTGCATTTGGCATGGGAAAGTGGCCCAAGGGTGCAGGATACCCTGGCTTCTGCTCCCCAGATCCTCTGGGCAGTTTGGGCACTGTGCTTCAGACGTGGGCTGCTGCTCCTACCACTGTGAGTGACTGAGAAGTGACCACCAGCTGAGCCGCTGCTGAGCTCGTCCAGCCATGGGTGTTGTGAAGGAGGAGACAGGCAGGTGGGGAAGAGCCACCTCCCAGCTGGGAAGGCAAGAACTGCTAAGCTCG
Organism: Rissa tridactyla; assembly: GCF_028500815.1. Taxonomy (NCBI): domain Eukaryota; kingdom Metazoa; phylum Chordata; class Aves; order Charadriiformes; family Laridae; genus Rissa; species Rissa tridactyla. The sequence goes on along the minus strand of NC_071472.1, from coordinate 10,583,231 downwards.
GTCCTCTCTTTGCACGCCCTTAGCCTGTATGAAGAGACTCAGCCATGTTGTATGCATTGACTGGTGACAGGGAGAAGATGGTCCCTAGCTCCTCTTGGTGAACCATCCCCCCGAGACCCCTGAGGTGATGCCTGTGTGTCTCCAACACTTCCTGCACAAGGCTGGGAGGGGTATGAGTTCAGGGGATGGCTGTGCTGAGAGCTGCAGTGGAGTTCATCCTGGAGATGTGTGCTGGGCAACGCAGACCTAAAACCCCAAAACATGTTCAGAGGAAAGCTCTTGGCTAAAAGACTATATATTGAGCAGGGAGGATGTAATAATATGGAACTGGTTGTTTGGACAAATTTGACGCCACTGAGAACAGTTTACAAATCAGGAAGATGAGCTGTTTTGGAACTAAGTAGTTCATGTTTATTAAAATCAGGAAAAAGCTTAGCTGAAATCAGTGTTTAGAGAGGAGACCATGGCTGAAGCATATTTAAAGAGATGATGTGAAGACCACGGCATTATTGCATTTAGTGGGTTGGCTTTCTTTGTCATGAAAAGATATAGAGACACAACATGAGTACAGAAAGAGAGGCTGTGCACGCGATGAGATGGAGGGAGGAGCCTGTGTATCTAGCAAAATAACCACAGTATCAGAAATATCAAAAAGCATTACAGTATTACTGAGAAATCCAAAATAATACACTGGGGGAGGTGACAGCCCAAGTACAGTATGTCTGGTCTTGTAATGCCAGTGGAAAGGAAGAACAAAGCAACTGGCTGACTTGCAGCTAACAAGCTGAAGGAAGAGCTGTTACCAGACTCTTTCCATGTGATGATAGATTCCCCAAAGTGCTCTATCAATTAAACATCTCTAAAGCTATCACAGCTGTTTCTTTACAGAGTGGAGCCACTGCTGGTATGAGATACGTGCAGCAGAGTGCGTCAGCATGTCCAGCAATGGAAACGTTATCTGGCAAATGTTGATGCTCTTGCGCTCCTCCGTTCCGTCCCACCAGCACAGAGTTTGGTTTCATATTGCTTTTGCTTTCTAAATTGATCTAACGAATGCAATCAGTCAGAAACACCCTATTCTAACGTCACTAATGCCTTCCAAACTAGATGACCTAATTAAGGACACTAATTTCATTGACTAAGACAATTTCTTGAGAGCTATCTAAGTGGATACTAGAATAGGTTGTAGGATTCTGTAAAACAATTAGCAGAGAAAAGCGTAAGAAAACATCCATGTCAACTTGAAAAAAAGATTTTGGGTCTTCAAAATTTACAGCCAGTGCAAACAATTATAAAGGATGAAGAGTAAGGTGAGAACAGAGGAAGCCTGTTCCCAGAACTGAACCTATTGCTGGACCTAGAACCTATGGGCAAATCAAAGGTTTGTCCAAAGCCAACACATCATGGTGAAACAGGTAAATGGGACGATGCTCATTTTTTCGCTGTTTTGGAGCCTACCTCTAGTTGCTGGAAGACAAAGCAGATCAAAAAAGAAATAGCACTGATCTGTATTAATGAGCCACAATGGAGGAGGTGTCCAGTCCCTCCCTAAGCCTATTCACTTGCCTCAAGATGTGCTTCACAAAAGGAAGGCGATGAAACCTGTGGTGGGATCTCTGGGGTTGCAGTTAAACCACCATAAAGCACTATGGCCAGCGGCAAAGTGAAAGCTAGGTGAATGCTTCACGTCTGCTATTGAACTAATTTGGTTAGAATCAGCTGAGAACACCATCTCCACCTTTGCAAAAGCAGTAGCCATCTCAAATACGAAGCTACCAAAAAATCATGCTGGGGTAAAAAGTATTCAGAATAAGCAGAAGTCTCATCACCAGAAAGAGCTGTCCTTAAGAAAACCTCAGGCACATTAACCGATCTCATATGACCTCCTATAAAGAGGTAATGACTGAAGTGGGCACGCTGTAGTTAGAGTTATGTGAATGATGTCTGGCCAAGGGCTGCTTGTTGTGCTGCTGTTGCATATGGTTTATATCTGGCAGAGCATGGCAACGCAGGAGAATTGGTCGAGGCATAACCTTCTTTAATGACACCCAGTCTGCCTTGGTCACTGGCAGAGGCGGGAGTTGTGGGTGCAGGAGATCTCCAAGAATGTTTGCTGACCTGGGAGAAAGGAGTGTGTCAGCCCTCAGGAGGTCCCATGGGCATCCATCTGGTACTGACTGTCCGATTTGGAGAGGCAAAAGATGTATGGGACTGGAGTCCCACTAGCTGAAAACCTTCAATGGGGCACATGGGAATAAAGACAAGCACAGGGCAAGATAAGCAAGAGGACATTAGATACATCTAATCACTTCTGTAATGTATAAGTTGCTTATGGTCTCATGTCTGAAATACTACGGATCCAATGCATCTTTGTTATCTACTGTTTAGCAGCACTTATATTGATAAGAACAATGTTTGTGTAGTAGGGCTTGAACAAAATTAGTTTAAGATGGAGGGACTGAAAGAAATCCAAAAAAATTCCAGACCATTTCACAAACACAGGGTGACCTTCGTCGCACACAGGAAGGCCAGGTATCAAACAACAAACTAACACTTAGTACATAGCTGTGATTTTTTTCATGCTGCCATTCACCGTCATGATGATGAATCATAATGATATATGGAAGCCAACGAACAGAAGAACAGCTTGTGAAATGCCTGCTAGTGAAAGCGAGGGTGGAGGTGACCCAGGCCACCAGATGACTTTGGTCACCAGGAAGTTTTCATAGTATCATTGATCACACTTGGAGTTTGTTTTCAGACGGTTTATGCCGGCCACAGTACATTATAATTCAAGCCCTTAATTTATCCAAGTTAATCATGTTGCAAAACCATAAGTTGAATCTCGACATTTGTGATGAAATCTGTTCTCTCTCTGAACTCAAAAAGCAATAAAAGCGATTCTCTGGCATTTTGTATCACAGCCAGCTTTGAGATAGATATCTGATTGGTATAGAATACTGAATACCCAGGACATCCTAAATTTACGTTAATGGTAAACGGGATAATTTTATTTTCTTCTATAGGTGTGTAACTTGATAAAGTTTTCACAGTAGTGCTAAAGTCAGAAACCCAGGGCAGACAACTGCTCAGTTCCAACAGCAGAGTCCGGGTCAGCATCAGTTAGACTTGCTCAAAATACATCTAATTAAAACAGTGGTAGGAATGGATTCAAGGGATAATGAACTATACATTGGATGGCCCTAGGTTTGCTAAGAAACTTAATGCCAGAGCAGTGTTAGTAATGAGGAGGTTTTGCAAGAATGGTGTATTGTAAATAACCCCATGACTGAACCTGTAGGCAGCTCGGTCTTGGGAGAAATGCTCGTGAATTAGTCTTTGTGCAATTATTTTCTGAATTTTTCTATTCTTTCCATAAAGTTCACTAATTCGGGATCTTTTGCTCTGATAATTTCATGTCACCTGCACCAACGGAAACATTACCAGAAGCATCATTCCATCTGTACAACACAGGACAAGAGATCTCTACGTCACCAAAAAGTTACAGAAAGGGAAAAAATATAGGAAGAACAGAAATATACGAACAGAACAGAATGACAGTCCCCCTTTCCCCAAATGTCTCAGATGTTGCCAGTAACCTGACTTTGAATATTTCAATCTAACTTTTTAAGAAGCTGTTGCCGCCTTAAGTATTTCTTCAGCTTTCGTTCATTTCCAGCACACCCCAAATAGCACAGCGCTTCATTTCCGCCATAAAGCACTCTAAAATTTGAGCTTTTTTTTTATCTTACAAAACCGCCAAAGATGCTTTGAAGCCTTCATTTTGTAACCATGACTGACCCTTTTTTCAATTGTGTCATAAGAAAAACTTCTGAGAGCACTTCAAAAATGTCTTCAGACTTTTTAGATGCTCTTCACGCCTACAAGACCCGGCCAAGGCCAGTCTCACACTCTCCGTGTATGTCAGTAGCTTTATTTTGCATTAAGATTTTTTACCAGTCAATCAGACTGGTCAGTGAAAATGTGCTGCTTTGCATGCATGAACATCGACATGACTTTTAGCAAATCTGAGATCACTCTTGCCAATAGCCCCGTTAAATTGTTTTTATCAGTCTGGTTGACTGGAATGTTTGAGTATTTACAATAGACTCAAGAGTATTAGGCTAAAAGTCTTTCTAATGTACTACCAAATTAGACATGGCTAAACAGTTGCATAGCAGTTTTCAGCTGCTTCCTCCAAAATACAAAATTAAAAATTAAAGTGTGATGAAAGAAAAGTCTTAAAAAAATATATTGTAATTCATAATCTTCAGGATTTTCCCCTCCCTTTTGCTTCCTGTCGGTGTTCTGAGGAAACAGACAGAGAAGCAGGCCATAAGTCATGTGGCGCCCTGTACTCATCTTCAATCTTCTTTCTTTGGAGCTTAAGCCGCTTTGGGTAACCTAGTGCTTATTAAGGAATAAGACCGCGTAGCTGGGCTATTCCTGTGGCTTGCTGCTGCGTGGCAGTGGTGGCTTGTTCATACGCCCATCCATCCCCTTAGCGTTGAAGGCACACGTCCGTGTCCTGTGCACTGTGTTTGCCATTTATCCTCCCATAACAGGATGGTTCCCAGAAGCAAAGGAGGAAAAAGTTAAACTGCAATGGGAAAAACAAGTAAACAAAAGCATGAATTTGTTAGGAAAAAAAACCCCAACAACTAACAGCATTTAAATAGGAAAAGATAAAGGATGGTTAAATAGCACATTGCAAGTGGTTGCAACTGGAGGAGCAGAGGAGCAACCAGGTGAACCGATGGGTCAAATGACATAAGACTGAGTCAGGAATGGGGTTTGACCTCTGGAATTTGTTGGGTTTACTCTCAGGGCTTGTCTGCACAAGATAGTTGGAAATTAAGAAAAGATCTAATTAAACAGTTGAAGAGGTATTTGGGATTCACTGCACATATAGATGTATGTATACCCATGCATATGATCCCCTTCTGGAATAAGAAATCTCTTTTTTTCCTTCAGGCTAGGATATAATCAGGGGAAAAGCCCTCTCATTTCAGCCCAGGACAACTGGCAAGCCACTGTTCCAAAACGCCCTCATTTGCACCCTCAGGTGCACAGAGGTAAATCTGTTCTGCAGCTGGGGCAGCGGTGGCTGGTCACACTGCAGGTGGCACAGCTACGCATGGTTTCCATTACCTTGTCTAAGATGCTGCTGCAATTAGTAGTGTAAATTAGAGTAGCTTTTAATCTCCTCTTCTGTCATCTGAGCTACATCCACTTTTGCTTCCATCTAAGCTGAGTCTTTGACCCCTGATTTACATTCAGATAGGAAATGTCAGCAAATGTTGGCTTACGACCTTAAATTGTGGGTTAGGAGGAGGGCTTGGAAGAAGGGTACTCCCCAGAAGATGGGATGGCCTTGCTGTAACAATATTAAACCTCTTGGTCAAGTGAGTACACTGGACGCTTCATTTGTTGGCAGTTTGAGGAGAGAGGAGGAAGGATCACATCTACTTTTGAGTATTACCTGGCCACGGGCCAGTTGCTCAGAACTTGGGAGGAGGAGCCCAGCCTCTGACCAGTTTGAGTTGTGCAGCCATTTCTCATGGGGAGGACATTCTGAGCCCAGATCGGCGAGGAGATGGAGAGCTTCTAGGAGGGGCTGGACTTGTTCAGCGAAGGGTGGCCATGTGGGAGGGCGTGCGCATCTTGGGCAGCTCTTCATGCGGAGAAGCGTTGCACCACTCTGTCGCAGCTTGCATCAGCTCGCAATTAGCTTGCATGTAAAATTTGACTCATCAATACTGCTTAGGTCTGGATCTGGCATGGCAGGATACTGTTTCTTTTCTAGGTCGTCTTTGCACAGACTGCTTGGGAAGCGCTTGAGCTGGAGCTGCTGCGGTGCACGGATGGGAGTTTTTCCCAATTTTCTATGGAGTTGGGAATTTTCTCTGCCCAACTCCTGGGTGTTGGGGCTTGCTAACGGACAGAGCACCGTGCTCTGCCACCAAGCCTCCCCATTGATGTGGTGGGTGGGGGAAGACATGTGTGGGAGTTGCCTGGTATTTTTGTGCTGCAGGTGGTGCTTTAGGTTGGGCGGCGTTTGCTGCCTGTTTGTTTCCTGGCTTGTTCTTTTGTGTATGCCAAATCTGCATGAAAGGGTGCAGTGCGCCCAGGTAGAGCAAGCAAAAGAAACATAAACATATACACACAAGTTGAAAGAAATATGGGCACGTACTGAGGCCTGAAGCCACCAGGGTTTTGCTTCGCTGGGGAAAGAGGCACCTCCAGAGAGAGAAGATGACCTCCCCAATCCTACCACAGCCCTCAGCCCCATGGCTCTCTCCCCTTCTGCAGCCTCCATCCACGCCAGCCAGCAGCTGCTGCAGCACACACCACTCTTCCCAAGTCCAGTCTGATGCTGACCATGGGATCCGAATCCTACAGACCTCGTCTGTGGCTTTCTCCGCTGTTTTTACCACCATTTTATGAAGAGCTAAAGCCAAGTGATCCTCTAGGTGACATCATCCCACATATGCTGCTCATTGAGATGGTCGCTAGCCAGAATATGATATAGATTGATTTAGATGTATAGATTTGGGTAAATACAAGTCATCAGGCTCAATACAGGGGAGACTGGATGAAATTTTATGGCCTGCCTTGTGCCGGAGGTGGGACCAGATGACCTAATGGCTCCTTCTGGCTTTAAAAACACACATGTAGCAAAAAATGCTTACACTAATCTTGACAATCTAAGTTTTTCTTTCACTTGTGTTGACACCATGAGTGTCTGTCTTACGGAGACATCGGGGGGCTCTGTCTTGAAGGACACTTGTTTCTGTAGAAACTGAATTTTGGACTCTGTTGCCTTTAGCAGTTTACCGAATTTGATTTTTTCTTTCTGCTTATTGATGCAAATATCTGCAAGGGCCATGCTGAACTCATCCCGTCCAGGGCTGGGGACAGCCTCACGCAACTCGTCTGTCCAGTCATGACCCAGCTAATAGCTTTTTTGGCTAACTTGCAGCAGTGAAAAATAGAAAGGAAAAAAAAAAAAAAGACTCCCAAACTGCAAGTTAAATCTGAATAACGAATAAATTTGGTGAAATGGCGATCTGTTCATGGAAGAGCCATGAGCAGAAAAACAAGCTAAATTAGTCAGATGATTTATTCATTGTGAATGATTCACTCCATTACTGGCTGCTTCCTCCGCAGGCCGTAGAAGCTAATATATAAACTGATAGAGGAAGGGTGGGATCGATAGAGAGCAACCTCTCCCTCCTCTCCAAGGGAAATAGGTCACCTGTCCCTGCTACGCTGCTCGCTGGGCACAGGGCACATCTCAACAGACCGAGCATTCATTTTCAGCTAACAGAATTTGGGTTTTTTCAGTGCAAAATTTTCCCGAGGAGTGTTTCCTTTCTTTCCATCGGCTCTTGAGCCCGCGCTCGCAGTTTGGCCGGCTCCCTTCCCCCGTCCTGACAGCTCTCATTGTTCCCAGATGATGGCTGTGCGCCGGCCTAGGCAAAAAAAAAAAAAAAAAAAAAAGATTTTATGGTCTAGATTCAGTGTCCCTTATGCAGCTGGTGCTGTGGAGGAAGGAAACCTTCCGGCACGCTCAGGATGAGCTTGGTGTGGGACGGGCTGCAAGCTCCTCAAGTGAACCAGGATGGAGGTGGCTCCTCCAGGTCCAGGGCTGGGACTGCGTGGCAGGGGGACAGGGATGCTCTGCAGGCAAGCTGGGGCTCCCTGTGTGGCCATAGTAATTTGTACCCCATGGCCATGGGATGTGGGTTTTCCTCCTCGCTCCGCATCCCGCACCAGCCCTGGGTACCACCCCAGGCGCTGGGAAGCCCAGCAGGGAGATCCACCGTGGTCCTGCCTGCCGATCTGCAGAAAGCTGCCACGCTGGGAAACATTTCTGAGGCCCCTTTTAGCTCCTAATAAGCAATGATATACTCCGTGGCGACGTCTCTGCTGAATTTTCTTGCACACAGCACAACCCACTGTTTATCATGTGACTATTTATAAACGGCTGCTGAAGCTTCATAAATAGTTTTTGCTCGTCGCGCAAATTGGAGCTGAACAGCTGGAAACTGTATTGCATGTACAGCCCGAGCTGAGCCTACACACAAATTACGCACAAAACTCCTATGGATGGTATTTATTAGGGAGCTGGTGGAGAAGAGTTGCCAGGTCTGGATGCTGAGCGCATTGAAAACTTGGGAGTGTGGGGTTTATTTGCCAGTTCATCTTTAATTAATTACAGAGGACAAACAATTATGGGAAGAGGCTGCCGGCTGGACTACCTGACTCATAGGGCAGCTATTGTGCTAATGGAGATGTTTGCTTCTGTGCTGCTGGTCTGAGCCCGTGCCAGGCACGGGGTGCCGTTCTCCTGCCATGGATCATCTGTGGCCCACGTGAGGTCAGGCACCTGTGTCCAGCTTTTAGCAGACAAGTTAAAAACCCCCGAAACAGAGTACAAAGCAATCGGCACATTTCGGGTAGGGAGCTGAAGAGTGGATGGGGTTGGGGATGGCACACTCCTGACAGCGGTTCCTCCACGCGCTCCCCAAGGGAGTTTTGCAATGTTGTGTAGCTTCGTTTGTGAGTAAACGTCAGTCTTTATGCTTCTGCTAACCTGATGGCTTCTGAGCAATATACTTGTAAAAGAAAAAAATAGTATTAAAAGACCACAAAACAGGTTAGCGTATACGTATATTAACTGGTCAGGAATGAAGAGCTCTGGTTTTGCGATTTAAGAGCTTTTCCAGTCTGAAAAAGAGAATTTCAAGGATTCTGTTTTTAAAAAAGATTTAGGAATGAACAAAAGGAAGGAATCATTACAATCATTTCGTAGATGACAGTGGCTTTCCAGGCAGCTCTGGTATGTACAACATACAGTCTCACAGGAAGGCAGATGACCTCACTCTACATGAAAGAAGAAAGTGCGTTGAGTCAATACGTTGGTCATGAAGTCAGATCTTCTGTACTAATGTTGTGTAAATACACAACCGCATTTGATGGCCACGCCTTAGCTACGAGAGGACATTTGTCATTATTAAACCATAGTTCAGGTTGAGTTTGGTTCAGGAGATGCAGGGTAGATGTACTAAAGCCTGCTGCTGAAATCCAGGAGAAAGGAGTCATCTGTTACAAGGAGCTTGAATCATGCTTAGCTTGAATGAGATCCAGACCCAACGCAATAGCCTACCTCCCACCTTTTGGGAAAATTTAAATCCAGAGCTATGCCTGAATTTTGTGGCCAACATCACATTCACACTTAAAAGATTTCTGCAAATCCCTCCAAAACCTACTCCAAAAATCTATCTGTTAAACCATAATCACTTCCCACAAGTTTGGTTCTAACTGTAAAGAAACAAACCAAAGGCATAACCCGTAATGCACATCAGGATTTTGTTTTCTTCGGTTCAACCAAATGCTTACTATGTCGTTAAATAAAGCAGATGGTAGCCACCAAGTGCACTGAGCCAAAATACGCCACATGGGCGGATCAGCACAGCTCATAGCCAGCTCTTGAAGTCCCCAAGCCCTGACCTGCTACCACGTGGTGACCTGGCCTGAGTGTGCACCACGGTACTGAGGCTCCTAGGTCTAGGAGGGAAGAGGAAGAAACAGGAAAACGGTTAATACACATGATTTTTTCCTCTATTCTTTTTTTTCTTCCTTTTTTTAAAAACCCTTGTGTTGAAGTAAGTTGCATGGGCAGAATAGGAATATACAGTTATAATACCTGACAATGCAGCAAAATCCTGGACTATGTCAATTACCATGGTACTGTATATTTTCATTTTATTCCATTGGGGAAATATATCATTCGAGTAACAAATCATTTGGACAATGCAGCTACATGGAGAATAGCCAACGCATGAAGACACTCCTTTGCAATGAACCGCACACAGAGAGAGATGTGGAAAACGGTATGGAACTGAGGCAAAAATTTCCTGGTCTAATTGGTGATACAGTGCTGCCAAATGAGCGTCTCTCTAGAACACACTTGTTGGCGTAAGTCACCTTCAGAGGCCACTTCTGATATTTGAAGTTACAAGGGACACGGTTGACTCTTTTCGTAGCAACAGTGCTCTAAAGCAGTGGAAAAAATCCATCAGGCCAGCCAAATTGAGTTGGGCATCAGAAAGCTTAGCGCCTGGGAGGAGCTGCTTGGGAAAGTACAGGGCAAGGCTGAAAACCGCCTCCGAATTATTGTGTTCAACACTAGAAGAGCTGCCCAGTAACGTGCGCTAGGCAGCCTTGAGTAGATGAGAGCAAGCTGGTTTTGAAAGCAGGAAATTGGCCAAAAAAACGCATTTTGGTTATCTTGCACTGACTTCAGACTTAAGATTGAATTATTTTGAATTGTCTGGTTGGAGATTTTTGAGACAGTTGGGAGAGAAAGAAGAAGAAATAAATAAGGAAGCAAGGGATGGTTTGCCAAGTCGTGTTTTTCTACTCACTAGCCCAAACGTAGAGGCAAGGAAGGGAGATCTCAGTCCCCTCCTCTCCCGGGGGGGACGTGGACCTCTGGGCTTTGCTCCTGGGGGAACACCTGAGCCCGGAGGCTGGGACAGGGCTGCTCCCACCGACCTCTTCCCCTGCAGGTCTCTTTTACATGAGTAATTAAACATCACTGGGTGGAGGGAGTGGAATGGGGGTCTTAGCAGGCTCTTCACTGAGGCTAGGGTAGTCTACGATGGGCCTTTCATCTTGTTGACGAGGTTTGTTTCGTACGGGACACCGAGCCAATGTTCAGCAATGGTGTGGGGGGATGGAAATCCCCAAGCAGTGGGATATTAAGCTTGAGGATTTCATTTTGGGTGGATGACACTTTTCTTCCTCAGCTGACTGCCAAGAAAGGATCAGTCAATTCCCACAATTCCTTTAACAATTTTGGCTTTCCATCTCCATTTACCTTCATATCTTTTTATTAAAAAGTAGGCACTGTAATAACTTTTGTATCTTGAGAGATACGTATGAATTGTGAATTACTGAGTTTAATATAGCACAATCGTCTAAGTCTGTCCATGCTTTCAGAACTCGGTATCCAGGTCTGTACGCAACATGTCAGTTATTTTGCCCTTTCAGTATCTACTTCTTTTTTTTTTTTTTTGGCTTGTGCAATATATTATTAAAAATCGGGAATGAAATTAATCTATTTTGCAGGCAATAAATTAAACAGAGATGACTCTGGAGAAAATGTTGCGCATTATTTTAACCGCAAACTAAATCCCAATGAAGATGACATGTTTTCATATTCAGGCATGTAGACCAGTCAGTGCATCTAAAAATACACCCCATCCTTTAATTATATCTAGGCTTTGGGTAGTCATTTCTCTAATGGCAATCAAAATGTTTCCACGCGCAGAAAGAAAAGCTTGCACCTTTTAAGAAAATATTTTTCTTTGAAAAATAGGTGACGAGAGAACCTGCGTCCTCCGGTAACTGATGGGAGCTGAGCGGCAGGGGCCGGGGCTGCGGGTGAGGGTCGGGGCTGGGCGGCTCTTTGCAAAGGGAAGACTCGGAGGTAAAGTTCCCCTTGTCTCCTTTGCATATGCATGTGGTGGACCTGGCTGTTGAATCGCAGTTTTTTCTTTGCTTTCCGAGCAGATTTCGCTGCGTTAATTATGTGGAAAATTTGGTAGCAAATATCCAAACTCTTCTCTTGGAATAAATTAAAAATTCCTTTAAAAGTCCCATTAGTTTGTCATTTTTAAGAAAAGACTCAAAGGTAAATGTTGATTTTAATGCGGTCGTGGCGATTCTCCCTTAAGTTTTGCAGGTAGAATACCAACATATCTTTCAATGAATACTTATGAGCTATTGATTAAAAAAAAAGTAGTTGCAGAGCTTGTGGTGCAAGGTACGCCTTGCGTTTGGGAAGCTGTATCGACATCTTTATATTAAATGTATTCACACCATCTCAAAAGATCATGGTGGAACTGTAAATTGTAACCCTCTAGCAAAAGTTTAATGTTTATTTAAAGGGGGCATCTTTCTATTAGATTGTTTGAACAGATCTCCTCAGACAATGATCATAACCTCGTTCCCTTTTCCTTCACACATAGGTTATGATATCTATACTCTCCTCGCCGCACGTGACTTCACTTTTATGAGCTGTCTCTGGCTCTCACCTGATTTTATGCTTGAAGTCAATAGGGATAACGCGAAGCCCCGAACAAAATGACAGCCTCAGGTTTTTGAGAACCCCTTGCGATGGTCAAACGTTGGAAGCCTGGGCAGGGAGATGGGATTTTCTTTTGTTGCACGGTGGCTGCAACCCCCGCCGGCTGGACGGGGGCGGGGGGGTGGGAGCTGGAAGGTCCCCGCTCGGTGTCAGCGCTGCCCCGCGTTCCGCGGTGCCACTTGTGTGGGAGGGACGGGGTTCGTCCGCCCCGGCGTTCGGAGGCTCCTGGGACCTTTGTTTCTGGGGATCGATGGCCGCTGCGCCGTGCAGAAGGCTCGTGCTGTATTGCTGGGGTCTAAGCCAGCTCCCCTGCCCCTCCGGCACAGGGTCCCATCCAAACCCACGGGTGCTGCTGATGCTCAGGCAGCCCACCACGTGCTGCCCGAGCCCATCACGCTGGGTACAGAGCTGCCTATATAGAGAGGCATATTTTTTTTCCATGCAGAAATAGACGTCCGGGCTGATTTTCCATGCGCAATTTAGAATCTCTGCTTTTGCAAACGTGACTCGTGGCTCGCTGATGGGAAGACACGTGTTTTTTCACTCTGGGTCTAAAAGCAGACATTTTCCATAATACCGTTGGGCAGAAAATCTTCATGTCAGATTTGCGCGTCAGATTTGCGCTTGTTTTGTTTTATTGACAGACCCTTTAGATCTGTGATTGCATATAACTTATAGATATTATAGAAAGGAGGCTGAAATCTGCACCTAAGTTCTATGTATTATCAAAGATAAGCACGCCAAAATAATTCAGCAAAAAGTTCAGAGTTGGTCACTGAAAAGCTGTTCCAGCCTGTGTAAAACAGCTGCCATCCACTGTATCACCAAGAAAAAAATAAATCTCTCCAGCGTCCTGAAAAACAGATTTTAATATCTCAGCTGTTAAAAATTAATAACGCTACCCTTTTAAAATATTTAGGTTTTTACAGGAAGCGTATTCGGACAAGCAGAAATGCCTCAGCCAGGAGGTAAAAAAGATCTCAGTCTGTACATCTTTGTGTATATGGGAAAGGCACGTAGGAGCTGGTTCCCAAGCCCAGCAATTCCCTCTCACTCGCTGCGCGTTTGGTGAACCTGCAAGGGCAGCAATAACAATCCTGTCCTACAGAGATTTCAAATCCTCTTCTATCTAGGTTCTCGTGCTGTGCTCTCATCACTGGGGTTTTGCACCTAGGAAGGGCTAATAGGTACTAATTATGATTATAGCGGCAGCTATTTTTGCTATACTTAGTACGGTCCCATATGCTTAGGATTCTAGAAGACAAAGGGGACAAATTGAATGATTTTGGATGTGAAATTCATTTGCAGTGCTTTAATTCCTTAATCTAAGACTAAAGGGTGTATTGGATATGCTGGCCTAAGAGTGAATATGCACTGAGCCTCCTGGGGATTTTGTCTTACGCGAATTGGCCCCAAAACCTCAGAAAATAGTAGAAACAAGATTTTTCTTTCCCTTTTTCTCCCCCCCCCCCCTTTTTTTTTTTTTTTTTTTTTGCAGCAGAGTTAAATATAATTGTGCAATCTATTCTGTATACATAAGGAAATGAAGGATATGCATAAAGTTATTGCACATTTGAAAAATGCGCACAGTAACGAAGAATCGAATTCTCCACTGAAATAATTCCACTGATTTCAGTGGAGTTAGGCCAGTAGGGAATTTGATCCTTAACAAACTTGTTCAAAGCCTGCTGAAGTTTCATGCTGGAACACATTTACAAACATCTAGCACATCTTACAAATGAAAAATTCATTAATTTGATTAAAATGCTTATATACTATGCTTTCAGTAGATACCTTTTCATATATCCGACAAAGAATTCAGTATAAATTCTTGAAAATTCTTTTGCAATTGTCTAAAGGCACATAAATAAGAATATAATACTGCTTCAAGCATGAAAAGAAAAGCATTAAAAATCTAGAATTAATGTGACTAATTGAAAATTAAGGCATAGTTTAAAAATATTTTGCCAAGATAAAACTAAGCTAAGGTTCCATTCTTGTGCACAGTTTCAATTTTTCCCTCTCCTTTTTTTTTTTTTTTTTTTTTTTTTTTGCTGCAGGCTCAAGCATAATCTTATAATACCAATAAATGAAAAATATGCGTTGAGGGAATCAATATACTGATTGTATGATTTTTTTTGAACAAGGTTCATTTTGTAGTGGCAGATTAATTTGTGTTTTACTTAACATAAAATTGTCTTTAGCCTTAATTCATAAGTAAATTGCTCTTTTAAGACTTTCGATTTTGTTTTTAAATAATTAACAGAGAAAAAGGAACTTCGAAACAGTTCAATTAATTTAACAACAATAGCCTTTTGAGGTATAAATACAACTGCTTGCTCCATTCAAGCAATAAAATTAGCAATAAACGTACAATGTGAAATAGATTTTCGTATATATCTCAACCGAGGGACGTGCCGTCCTCGGTGCAGCAGGAAAAGGCTTACACTTTCAAAGACTAACTAAATCCCAAGAATATTCAGGCTTCCTCAAAAGCCTGTGTTACTGAGCAATAATTTAAATTACAAGTAGCTATTAAAAAACAGCAAATGAAATGCAGAGAATCCTCCACTTCGGCATGAGGGGAACAGATTTTGAGAGTTTCCTTTTCTAAAACAGGTTTTGTTTTTTATTTACCTTCCCCTCATCCCCCCCCAAGTGTTCCTATGGAATATATGCATCACAGCTACTTAAAAGTTTGACGGTAAGAGCACAAATGTCAACCAAAGGGCATTATTCAGCATGAAACATCTGCACCAAGTTGTGAAATCGTGGTAATACTATAAGGAATAAGCTGAGCAAAAATTCCTGTGTCTAATATTGTTATACAATTTTATGTGATAAATAGCCAGAACAAATGCTCGTCAGAATTACGTTTTTGTTCTATCGTATTCTGCAAAACTAATTTGTGAATGACCTCAAAGATAGATGATTTGTTAATTTGCAGATGTCTCTCCACTTTCCTCTCGGTCTCTGGCCGTTTCAGGAGATTACGCATTTACAAACTGTGTGTGCATGTATAAAATATCTCTCTCTCAGGCATTTCTCAATCACTCATCGTACCATGTTTAAGTGCTAAATATATGTATTAGGCACACACATGCCCACCCACAAAAGCGAGATACATATACATATCTACTAGCTAGACATTCAATTAAATATGTATTGTAAAAGGCAAAAGTGATTTCAAAGATTTGAAGACAACCGTGATGACAGTATATATTACTGTTAAATTCACCAAGGCACATCTGCAAAACAGACTAGGGACTTATCTGTAAATCTTTTCCTAGGAAGCTAAAGGTAAACATTATTTGTTTGCCAGAACGGTGTGGAAAAAAATATTTATGATTCTGAGAAACAGTTAGTGAAACATTTGCTGAGGGAGTATTACATTTGCTTTTTAAATGAATTCATCTCAAGCAATCAGGATTTAGTTAAATGGACTAATGCCACCGAACGTTTCAGACCGTCATTTGGGGTGTGAGCACTGGCACTCAGAGGATACCTTTTAAACACAATACATTTATGAACTCATTTTTTTTTCCCCCGAGGATTAAAAAAAAAATAATTTTTATGCACAGCGTCAGCGGCCTTGTTTAATAATTTCCTCGCTGCCGAGCTCACCTTTAGAAAGGATGGAGAGTTTAACCACATGTGGTAAAAGTTTTAGCCCTGGGGGGATTTTATTATAGCAATCCTCCTTTTCAATGCACTGTCCACCATAACGGGTCTTAACCTTTCCTCGCCAGACAGACAAGCGGGGAAGTACAGAAACGAAACAAGCTATGTTTAGCAGAATTTTTACATACCATAATCTCTTTACCATGGTCAGGCAAGGCTGGAATTTTCGAGATGCTCTGTTATGGCACGGATCCATTGCAGGACAGAGCTGATTTACAGCTTAGCACCATTCTCCACTCTTCACTGAGAGTAAGTTAAATGACCCAAGAATAACATTAATATGTACTATAACTAGATAGAATGCTGGTCTAAAGGGTGGTCTGAGGCATTAGCTTTCACCCAAGGAAACTCAAGCTCATATATTGCCCAGAAATACTAATAAGGGTCAAGTATCATTACTATTTTAAGAGGTCGACAATGCAGTGAGTTATGGGGTATGATAGCGAAGCAGGGCTCTTCTCCTGCCTTCTATCAGCCCTCTTGTCTACTCACTGCAATGTTTTGAACAAATCCTGGACTAAATTCGGACTCATTATTTTGCATGTTGTTTCATGGCTAACCTGGTTTAAAAATACCCGCAGACTACTTTTATTCCTTGGTTGGGCCAATCCGATTAACCTCAGCTGGGTCCCACAACAAACTTTTCCTCCTTTTTCTCCCTATCATTCAGGCAGTGGCTCCAGAATAATAATTAAAAAAACCAAAACAAAACAAAAAAACTTGGGAGAAACCGAAGCTGCAAGTTTAACATCAAGTTAGTAGGGGCACTAAAATATTTCCCCAGTAACAAGAAAGATCTGACAAAACAATAAATAGAAAAGTAAGATGTTGAAATTATTTTAAGACAGATGCATTTTTAAACTGTATTAAGAACACCTATCATGGAGCCCGATTCCAGCAGTTCCTCACACAGGAGGTATTTTATCTTCACAACATCTGGCACTGTCAAGGAGGTACAGTTGTAGACCTTACCAGATGCAGACACTCCATACATAAAAGTACACTAACAAATCATACCATTAATAGCAGCACAACACAAGTGTTTCTTATACATCCATGAAGAGAACTGTTCCATGGCTATGGGAAAGCTTAAAGAAAAAAAGAAAAAGCCACAAAAAACCCCAACAACCCCTAACAGAAATTTCTTGCAATTCCTAAAACATAAAAATAACTCTGAGAGCTTTATTTTCAGCTTTTTTTTTTATAGATGACTGACAAGAAAGCTTCTTTCTTCAGGGTGAAAAACTCCTTGTCCCATAAATCTGTGTGGTTGACATATCTAGGTAAATTTGTATCCTTGCTCAAAGGGATCACTGGTTTTATTCTCTATGGATTTTTCACTCACTCTATTGTGGAAAGTGAGTTGAGGCAGAAAAAAAATTGCTTGATATTTGAAGGAAGGTTTACATTATTTTATATCATCCACACTGTTCTGTTGTCACTTGGCTTCTTTTATGAACTGTTTAAAACATGATACTATACTACATAAACCTTGCCCGGTTTTGAATATGTAGCGTGTTCCGCACCCTGAAGGTCTTGAGCCCGATATTCCTCTCACTTCCTCGTCTGTTAGTTGGACATAACTACATTCATCCCAACATAAAACATGAAGGTATTTGGAAGTTATATATTATATTTATATAAAACACATGCTATGTTTCCTACTTTAATATTTTATCTTTTTTTAAAAAAAAAAATAATCAAGGTGTCTCTGATATTCTAATGTAAACGAGCAGTTCTTTGTGTTTCAAGCAAGCCTCCCTTGAACATCAGTGGCATTAATGTAATTGCCACAAACCAAGGATTTAGCTTGCATATATGTCTCTTGATCCTTCCCCTTTATATTTCACCAGCAATAATCAATATGCTACAGGATTCATCAGTGCTATGCGCTGGACTTAGAAGAGAGGCAGAATTTCTATCTCTGATTCATTTCTCCTCTTGTGAACAAAGACCTCACCCTTTTATTAAATGATTAAGTACAGTAAATAGGTCTCAGCTAAATATTCCTTTAAGATCAAAGCGCTGCTCGATGTTTTGTGTGATATTATCATAACAAAATGCAGAGAGCAGCAGCAAGCCGCAGTCCCAAGGAGTTCTTTCAGTATATATAATACTGCTCCTCTCAAAGCTGGAGTCATAACATGTTGTCAAGACCGTGTTTATTATTTCTGCAACATGCTTTAAAATTTAATTTTCTCCAAAACGTGTGCTGCTTCTTGGAACTAGAAGTGATTTTAAGCGCATGTGCTGTGTTATGACAGCAGCGACGGTGGTGGTGCACGCTCGGCAGCGGGATTAGATATGGGTCAAATGTTTAACCATCTGGATTTACCATGAGCTAAACCTTATTTTTGATACCTCTGTTTAGGCTAACTGGAAAGTCATTCCCCCTTCGTCCTCTCCAAAGTTGTATTTCTGCTCTCCGGGTGCCGGTGTGGACGTGGAGCCGCACTACTTCTACCACCCTGTGGCAATCGCACGCCATGACACACGTTCCGCTCCGCCGCGGCGCTTGGCAGCCAGCGGGTCCTTCGCAAAGTTGTTTGTCCTCTTGTGATCAGTTCTAGGAACAATTAATTTTGTCCGTTTGCTTGTTTTGATGATGCAAGTAATACGCGCCTAGGTAGAGAGTGATGAGACGAGAGCAAATCTTCTGTAAAAGAGACTACTGCTGCTAAACTGTTTTGGGATGCGTAACTCAAACTATATTAAAATAATTCTTAACTGCTGCAAGGAACACACTCTGGTTTTGTACCTGACTATTAACATATTACAGAGATAGAAGACCTTAAAGAAAATAACTGGGTAGTACATTAGACATATCTATTTGCTTTACTTAACATACCAGGAGATGACGGGTACAAAAAGTTATCTTGATCACAAAAGAAAGGTTAATACAATTAAAATTTTCTCACTGCGTGCACATTTCACGAATTCTCTGAATTTTATATGGAGCAGATGGCGTTCAAACAAATCAAGAAGCTGAAGCTAAAAAAAACACACCAATGGAGAAACTCATATATTTCTTCAAACGATAAGATGAACTGCAGATGTTTGTTGAGGAGTACTGCTGACGCAGGCGACCTAAGCAGCAAAGGCTTAAAAAGAAGAGTCCAGTTGTGTTTAGCACTGGCCAACCACGCTAGCTGTCACTGCATGATTTATGAAGGTTGCTTGCCAGATTTTATGTCGACAGAAAAATTGTGATTAAAAAAAGTCCGACCAGTTACCTATGTTAACAGGGAACATGGCAAAATAATAGCTGCAGCATACCTTGCGCCCCACTTGCAAGTTTAGCTTTCCTGGACAGACAAAGATATTTAAGCAGCATAACTCACTTCCATCAATCTTTCAAAGTTTTGACCAACGTGCTTTCATGCTTCTGCATTTTGTCCACATGGTGCTCGGTAGTGCTGCTAAAATACTGTGCTTATCTGACACCTGCGGTCAAATTAATCCCCAGTTAAGCCTGACAAAGTCACTAAAAGGAAAACAGTTGTCCGTTTAAGAACTTGGGAATCAGACGCAAAACCAGCTGCCTGGTACGTGGTTAAAAATCATTACTGAACATTAAAAAATTAATTTCAAGATTATACTTGATGACATTTACAAACCCTACAATTAACTCGGTGTTTTACTGGGGGTAAGTCGCACCCTTATGTGTCAGTGTTTCCACTCAGAAAATCACATATCCTTAGAACTTGTTGCAACTTGGCTGTAAATATTTACTCTAGACGGCAGCTCAGTATACAAGGTTACAGCCCAAAAGCAAGTAGTTCATACCAAGTTTCAAATATATGGATTTTCCCATTTGTAGATGATTCAGGCAGCCTTTCCCCTCCCTTAGAACTGCTAACTCAATCTATAAACATAAATATACCATTTCAGAGGAGAAAAGATGCAAATTACAGATCAGTACAGTAGTCCTCAGGGAGTTTATTATGGGGTAATTGGACCAAACAAGGGCCAACTTCTGGCCTGATTTACAGTCTCAACATGTCTATTGACATCAGCGGACGTCTAAGGCAAGGAAGAATTTGTCTTTGAGGGGTTGGAAAGAGTTTTAAATTATTCTAGCTTAGCCTCCCTGGGCTAACTTCTGCTCTGGAGGGGCACCATTATAAACGCAACTCAAATCCCTGGTTTCAGATGGGTGTAACTCAGAGCAAGGCTTTGCCTCCTAAACGATGCTTGCTTACTCATCAATTCTGAATTTGGCTCCTCTAAACGACTATAACCCTCCGCAGATATTGAGTAACATCACTGAGCATGTGTGGTTTTCTTACGTGATTCCTTGGGCTGGTTGCAAAGCAGAACTCCAGGCTAGAGGCCAAGTCACACAGAGTACGAGCAGCTTCAGAAATAACCACCATTCAGGTTTGTTTGCTGCAAGGAGCTCAAGACGGAAACCCTCAAATTGAGGAAAACAAAGTAAGTAACCAGATTGCTTTAGCATAGTTTTTATAAACGTATCCTAAGGTCGCTCATGTTTCTGTGGGGCTAGGAAGAGGGCGAGGGGGCAGGTTAGTGTGGCTACCGAATCCTGAGTTGCTTTGCTGTGCTGCCATCAGACTTGTCTGCCCACCTCAGAGAGCACTGGAGACGTTTCAAAACACGCTAAGAACTGGGAGGCCAACACTGCAATTGTCAGAGGGAGACGGCTCCGTACGGCTGCGGGTGATGCCGGGGATGGCACCGCGCCGCGGTGATGAAAGGCACCCGGGTGTCACCATGCTCGTGTAACAGTTAGTGAAACACCATTTGTAAGGTTTGCACGGGACTTTTGCATCACCAGTGAACATCTGCTCAGCTACAACTCAAACTGGAAGCGCCCCAGAGTGACTGTTTCATAGGCCATGGCAAATTGCTTGGAAATTTCAATGCATGCGTCCATATCATACGTGTATTTCAAATCGCTGTTTTTGTGGTCCCAGAATGGTTAACTGGAGTTAACCATTAACTCTCCTTAATGGAGACTAAAGGGCAGCAGTGTCTTCAGCTCAGGGTTGATATGAAGTAACAAGGGGCATGAGGTCTACCTTTATTTTAAAGTAACGTGTAGGTCAGTGTCATCTCTGAACTTACAGTGAGTATTTTTCTTATTTATTCATGTGACTTAATTAGCCATGGTATTTCTCCAGACTTCTTCCAGTATCTGCTCCCAGCTACTCTGTGGTTCAGTGATTTTCACCGAATTTACCTTGGAAACAAACACCGCCAGTTGAGTCTGAGTCAGATTTAGGTTCTGCCAGCCACGGAGTTTATGAATGTACCTCATGACTCAGTTTTCTGCAGTTCTTGGGCAGTGTGCCATCAGAAATGAGAGAGATGTTTACAGCGTAGTTATGGTTATTGTTAAATATAGGAAATATTTGCAAACACGTCTTGAAAACTCAAAGAGGGTGGCTGGAGCTACACCATAGATGGGCTGTTTCCGTCAGTCCGTAGCAACTACGTAGGAGCACAGGTCTGTACTTCTGGCTGGAGAGAATTAAAACTGGTGCGCAAGGGGACTATCCTACATGCTTTTTGATAAACTTGATACCCAGTGAAAAGATAAAATTCTTTCAAAAAGATGCTTCATATGACAGGATTGGAATCTCTGCTGTGTGCACTTACGCTGTTGCCTGCCTGGAGATTTTCCTTTGCTTTAGTGTGTCCACCTGTGAGTATTTCTTGTGCCTTGTCCTGTACCGCTTCAGGGCAAAAGATTTCTTTTTGTTTTCTGTTTGCGTAAGACTTCAGAAAACGGGATGCTGGTCCAGCTAGAAGAAGAGCCCTCAGTTCTCCCAAGGATATGGGCAGCGTTATTGCTAGGGGATACAGTAATACCAGAGAGGTATAAAAACTCACCTTCAGGGAATGGGAAATATGCAACAGTGACTGAGATACAGCTACAGCTTTGAGCATGCTCTCCCCTCTCTTGCTTTCTTTGCTGGAGAAAGTGATGCCAAGTTGCTCTTCTGCCCAAGCCTGTGTGGACACTTCTCTTCCACCCACTTCTGTGGGACAGGCACATGGCAGAATCTGACTTTACAAACTCTTACCACCCTTGGTGATGTCGTTCCTTTGATAAATCACCGTATTAGGTACCTTGCCTGCATTTCACATGTCATTAAAGCTTTGATTAAGAAAAGTCATAAATATAAATAAAGTATTACGCTATCCCAGCAAGCTGCAACGGCGTCTGTTTAGTCCCTGAAAGCGTTCACATAATAAACAGCGCTGTAAAACTATTGTTGGTAATGGCTGTGTTATTCTTGCTCCCGATAAATGCACTATTGAAATAAACTAGCTCTCCCAGCATTAATGATCATTTGATTAAAGAAAACTTTCTAGTTAACGTTTTGTAACAATGTAATAAGTAACTTTCAATTAAATTTTTCTATATGTGGAGAAAATGTGTAATGAATAAATCAGTAAAGACTACATAATGGAAGCCTATTAGCAGGGTGAATATATTCTTGTAACTCAAATTTCTATACCACTTTAGTATTATCTTCTATCAGAAGAGAAGGTACAATTACCAATTTTATCTTATCTTAGGCTTATTATTAAAGAGTAGTAAAGGAAACTTCATTCCAGAAGCTATAATGTGATTTTTGATTAATGGTGGGATTTTTATGTGACAAGAATACTTCTCCTAGGCAAAGTATGCACATGTATCTTTGCCTGAACTGACTTGTTTCTGGCAGGCTTTTCACTGACAGAAAATTTTGCTTCCCTATAAACATACGTATTTTTCTGTATGTATAGCAGATTTAAGTGTACAGGATCTAAAACGGTCTGAACTGAATCTATGCTACATGAAAGGACTTCAGCCTTTACTCCACATTTTAATCTATTTTAACAAGATTCACTAAACAATAAACACCTTCCGCTTTATCTTAAGAAATGTCAAACTTGCAAAGAGAAATGTAACAAATGTGAGCAAAATTAATCATCGCTTGAAGCGTTGTAGGTGGGTCTCACTCTTGTAGGTAGGTGCACCAGTTACTGTTCTTGGAAGCTATGTGCTTGTAATGGTGGCCAATGGGATGTCCGAGCGACTATTTAAAATATGTTTGCAACCTTTGAAATGCCTCTTAGATTTATTTGTAATGGATGGAGAAGGATAACCATTCAAGGTTTGCCGTTCTTCAACTGATGTGCATGACACTTGTAAAAAGTCAAGGTTTGAGTGTGTTAAATGAGAGTTAATTCAAGTTAATTCTCACTAGTATCAGATGAAGGAACCCGATCAGATTTTCAGTTTGCTGAACCTTAAGACATTAGCGTTTGCTTGCCAAGTCGCAGTTGGTATTCACCTGTAGGCAAGGGACAGCTAATAGCCCCAGCCTATACCAACAGTACGTGTAAGGCACGGGAGTGCATATGATTAATACATTACCTGCTATAACGCTTCAGTCACGCACAAAGGCGTTAAGAGACGCCAAAAGGTAGACCGGCATACCTTTCAGGCAAGACCTGGTTGTCTGTCAGTGCTGCGTGCAGCCAAGTCAGCCTGCAGCCTTGGGTTACCTCCCCGCTCCTGCTTCCCAGCACCGCTTGGCTCCTCTGCAGAGAAAGGAAACAGCTCTGTGTCAGGCAGCGAGGGAGAGTCTTGCTCAGTTAAATGCGCTCTGCATCTTACCTGTCCTTGCAAACAAGGGTATTGCTGGCTCCTGCCCTTGGCACAGGCTCTGCTCTTCACAGTGGAGGACCTTTGGCTAGAAAAGGACGAGTTCTAAGTCAGAAAGTCCACCCTGCCTCTTTGGTTTTCAGGGTTAATGAGAACCAAACCTCCTACAGATTCATTCCAATATGTGACTTGACGTTCTAGTAATTTTGCCTCTACCACCTCTTTTCTTTTTTTTCTTCTTAAAAAGAGATTATTTCCATTCCTAGCTTGAACTGCTATTAAAGCACTCAATTTTATTCTTAGCCAAACTTAAGGGAGTTGCTCTGGATTTTAATAAAAGAACCAAATCAGTTGAATTTGGCCTGCCTTCCACTTCAAACCCTCTATTTTCTTTTTGTTATCAATTTATGTGATTTTTTTTTCCTGTTAGTGTACACACAGAACTATTTCTCCTGTTTTTTATGTTTCTTCCTACCAGATTTATTTTCCTAGATTTTCCTTAATTCCAAATAGCATACAGGTTACTTTGATTTTCCTTTCAATACATTTTGTTTCCACTCCTGCGTCTGCTATCGTATAAATACATACTTCTGTATTTTTGTATTTTGTATATAAATACATATTTATGTATTTATATACATACATTCACATATGTGTTTACGTAGTCAATACAAAAATATATACTTTCATATATTTCTATTCATGCACATGTACAGGTATTTAGATGGTAACTCCAGGCTGGCTCATTTCTAGCCAGCGCTCCAGTAAGCTGGCACTGATGGCCATTCTTCTTTGCTATCCACTTTTTAAGTCTCCATTGCCCATACACATTTCATAGGTCACCAAAAATGCATAGAGTCCTGACATATGATGCTGCTGCTATTTACGCTGCACTGAATATAAGATTTGGTTCAAATTCTACAAAAGTCAGTGAATATTATTCCACGGAAAACAAGTGTTTGTGTTAGATGAGACATGCGTGTAATTCCTGGAGCCCCTTCAGTTGTTCAAAACGGGGGTGTTTTTACTGCTCACTTCAAGTATCAATGGGTTTGCTTTAGAGCAGGACTTCCATACAGCTTTTAATGACCTGAGATTTGTTTCCTTCCTTGAAAATAAAGAAGGACCCAAAGTCATGTTCACAGTCTTCATTCCACAAAACCCTGGAAAAGTCAAATACATTATGTTTGCACAAGCAAATGCTGTTTCTACCAAACTATATGGAAGCAGTATCATTTCAGGTTGTACCGAAATTGCTAGCGAACATGGCCAGCAGTTTTTGAACCCCCATGTTACTGCATACAAAACCGGCGGTGACTCACTAGCTGCTCCTGCTGCGTGCTCTGCAGTATCTGTCAATACGCACAACATATGAAACACCTTTGTAAAGACTCCTCCAGCTTGAGGACCTTCTTCTGCCACCTAAAAGCCCGCTGTTGATTCAGATGCAACATGGGCTACCAGCACGTTTTCCAGGGCAACCGCAAGATTTACGAACTCTGAAAAGTGAAATCTGCCATTAAAGTTTGCAGCAACACATTGAACCCAGTGTAGATCTTTATACATCCCTTTTAAAAACAGAAGAAAAAAACGGGCCTTTCAATTAAACTTAAGATGATGGCATAATTTTAAATGCGTGTTATCTTGCATGAAATATAATGGCTGCAGAGAATGATTTCCAGCTTCCCCTGCCACTAATCTCTGAACAAATACAAACAAAAAACAGTAGCAGGTCAGAGCCACTGTAATTTATTCATTTCCCTACCACTGAAATATTTTACTGTCCTTCATTTATTTGTAAATTTTGTTCTGAAACAGAAAGCCCCTTGAGATCTGGCATCTTGTTTTCAAGACTGTCTGCAGGGAAAACAAGGCTGATGGCAGCCTCGGGAACAAAAAGGCTAAAACGAAATGGAAGATGACATCTTCAGCTGGTGTATAGATGCCTGCAAACAGATTTAACGCGGGGCACTCGTTTTCTCTTTAAAACCTCACGCAGGGGTTTCCATCATGCTGTGTTTGCTCCTGCATCCTTGTTGTTTCCCCTCATTATCTCCTACGGTGCGTTCTGCCCATCGGTTTGTACCTCTGCCCCATCCCAGACCGGTGCCTCCGCTGTGCTCATGATCCAAAGCGATGAGCTGTGATTCTAAGCAATACCCAGGCAAGATAGGTATCCCCTCAGTCACCTGCATAAATTACAATAAGGGCAGGCACAGCTCGCTTCTTCTCGTCTAAGGGTTCCATGGGAAAAGGGGAGCAATGATTATGATCTTTTAATTAACGTTACATTTAACATAGAGCGAAACAACGGTGTTTATTTTGAGGTTGACAAAGCAGTCTCAAAACCAAACCTGAGTTAATGGAATTGCAGACTTGGAGTTTGAGAGGAAGGGACATCTAGTGGGGTCATATTGTTCAAACTCGCCACACAGGGGTTTGCAAGCACAAAGAAAAGTGTTTAGACACCAATAACAAATGCTACTGAGTTTCCCTGCTCAGCTGGTGGCTCAGGACCTAGACCCTCCTTTGCCACCTGCAATTTCACAGAAACTTTCTGCCAAATGAATCGCCTTCAAATAAATGAGAACCAACGACCCCGTGCATCTTTTCAATATCTTATCATGCTGCCCTTAGCTTCGCTAATGTTCAATTTTTCAACAAATTATGGAACAGATACAAATGCCGCAGTTCCTTATGCTCGGTTTTGAGGTATCATTACTGTGAATCAGTGAATCTGGTAATGATGGGCCTGGTCCAACCAGCTTATAGAAAGTCATTTCACTGAATGAGAATTTGAAATGTCTCCCGTTATATTGAGTAAAATGCAGATTCTGGGGATGTTCCTTACCCCAGTGAGGTTGCTCATATGTAAAGTGTCTGTTTTGGAAATGATACCTATGGTTTTCTTCTCTTCCTTTCCACCCTTGTCCCAACACAGCCCAAATTCCACCAGGACATTTGTTTGGGCTTCCTTTAATGTCAAGTGCTGTGCCCACAGACAGCCTATCAGCAACACTTCACAAGTGTGAATGTTCGGACTCGTGACACTCTCTGGGCAAAAATAATGTCCAGTTCAAAAAATGAAAATGCTTTTAATGAGGTTAGAAAATAAAAGCCGAAATCGCCTGAAGTCCCATGGTTCGGACCTGTATCTCCTCCCTGCATGCACAGGACCTTCCACATCTGTGGGGCGACACAAAAAAACTACAGCAGCCAAAAGAGATTTCAAAATAAAATACGAAGGCAGATGTGAAAACAGACCGTAAGGCCTGTGAACTATTACACCGGGTGTGATCCTCCTCTAACTTACAACTGCTGTAGATCGATTTACAACTGATGTAGGACTGATATAGACCTGATGTGGTGTAGATTAAACTCCTATTGAAATCAATGGAGTTAGACAGGTATAAAACTTGAGGCAAAGGAGTGGAGAACTAATCTGATTATCTCAGAGTTATGAAAACATCATTTATTTGCAGAATTGACATACTTTGTGGTTTCTGCTGCTTGACTCTCCAAATGTTCCCTTATACTGAAAACACACTTGAAAACCTTAAAGATTTATTGTACAGCCCTCAGCTTGGGTAGGTAATTAATTGTGATGACTATTTTGGAGCTGCTTTTGTATATTTTTGGAGGAAGAAGGAAGTTTGCTGCCAGGCAAGAAGGAATCTTTGTTTTGCTTCTCTATAATTTGTGGCTATGTCACTGGCTGATGCATGAAGTTACAGGAATAGCTGTTGTTGCTTTTTCTTTGTGAAAACACACTGCGCATTTCGTAGTCCTCAGTTTTTTGTTATTTTTTTTCGCCTCCCAAGGCTTTGGCAACTGTTGCTGTCAGATAATTTGTAGCGTGGCCCACTTGACCCTTAGTTCATAGGTCATCAGAATCTATATGAAGGGGGTTATTCGCTGCTATTGTCGAGCAAGGGATTTACATCCTAACTCCTATTAATGCTTGTAAATCTCTCATGCATCAATGACGAGAGGAGGCCTAAATTACAATCATATTTGCTTATGAATACTACCACAGTACTGACACAATCCAAACAGGCACGGAAGCGGAATATTTGAAGAGTATGAAGTTTCATGTGGAGACCAACAGGCGTCTGATCCTGCAGCCTTTCAGGAGAGCAATTAGTGAGATACCTGGAAGTACATTCTTAATTGTTCTGAGCAAAATGCAATGGTTAGGAGAGGTGTTGCAACCTCATGGCAACCAAGCCATACACTGGAGAAGCAGTTGCCTGACCAGTATGTGCTAATGGAGTGAATTGCACCAGGTATTAGATTTGCTGAAATCAGGCAGAGAGGGGGACTCCTCATCACAGGCAGCTAAGCAATATAGCCTAGGGAAAAGAGCAAGGTGAAATCAAATCTGTTTATAAATACTATAAACAGGCATGTTGCAGTCCACTTTCTAGGATTTATTTTTTATAATAACGATATCCAGTCTTGGTTTCAGGCATTTGAAGTAAACTGGATATTTGTTTATGATTATGGGTGTGCAAACACTCAGGATCACCCATGTCACCTTCCTATGGCTGAGTCCTCCTTGCTCCTTACTCGGCTCATGGTGTCTGTTCAAAAGCTTCTCCAACTTCCAGTTTCAATGGAGACATTTACTCGCAGTAATGATCTCAGTGCTATTATGTGCCAGATTTACTGCGAGTGCCATGCCATCTGCCAGATCTCAAACGGTCTTCTTGATATGTGGTGTAATAGAGTGCTTGGTGTATGGAAATAACTGAAGGAAAACAGTTTCTCCTTGAGTAGAAAAGGCTCCTGTTACAAATGTGCTTAAGACTATCACAATGGAAGGCTGGGTATACCCTACTCAACTATCTAATAATAAATGCAGTTTTACTCCTCTACATTACTAAATTCGCACATTTTACCTTGATTTACGTGAAATCTGACAGTGGTATTGAGTGCACCCTCAGCAAGTTTGGTGACAACATCAAGCTGTGTGGTGCAGTTGACATGCTGGAGGGAAGGGATGCCATTCAGAGGGACCTGGAGAGGCTTGAGAGGTGGGCCTGTGCAAACCTCATGAAGTTCAACAAGGCCCAGTGCAAGCTCCTGCACCTGGGTCAGGGCAATCCCAGCCACAAATGCAGGCTGGGCAGAGAATGGACTGAGAGCAGCCCTGAGGAGAAGGACTCGGGGGTGTTGGTTGATGAGAAGCTCAACATGAGCCAGCTATGTGTGCTCGCAGTCCAGAAAGCCAACTGCATCCTGAGCTGCGTCAAAAGAAGCGTGGCCAGCAGGTTGAGGAAGGTGATTCTGCCCCTCTACTCCACTCTGGTGAGACCCCACCTGGAGTACTGTGTCCAGCTCTGGGGCCCCCAACATAAGAAGGACATGGACCTGTTGGAGAGGGGTCCAGAGGAGGGCCATGAGGATGATCACAGGGCTGGAGCACCTCTCCTTTGAAGACAGGCTGAGTGAGCTGGGATTGTTCAGCCTGGAGAAGAGAAGGCTCTGGGGAGACCTTATAGCAGCCTTCCAGTATCTAAAGGGGGCCTACAGGAAAGGTGGGGAGGGTCTGTATCAGGGAGTGTAGTGATAGGACAAGAGGTAATGGCTTTAAACTGAAAGAGGGTAGATTTAGATTAGATATTAGGAAGAAATTCTTTAGTGTGAGGGTGGTGAGACGCTGGAACAGGTTGCCCAGGGAAATTGTAGATGCTCCACCCTTGAAGGTGTTCAAGGTCAGGTTGGATGGGGCTTTGAGCAGGTGAGGAAGGTGGAAGGTGTCCCTGCCCATGGCAGAGAGGTTGGAACTAGATGATCTTTAAGGTCCCTCTAACAATTCTATGATTCTGAGATACCTGTATATTAAAGGTATTAAAGGTTGTTGTTACAGGTATTTCTTCAAACGGGAACAAATCCTATGACAAATCCTTTGTACACTGCCTTTATTCAGTTATCATTAAATCAAACCTCATCTTGATTCCTTTGAGTCTGTATTGCGGAGGGAGTTCAAAATTTGGATGACAAATTGATTGTGAGTGATTTAGTCTCTCTAAATGCAGAAAAGTTCTTGGTAACCGTAGAAAAAAATGATGTCAACACATAACAAGCCAGAATTCAACCTCAAGTCTAAATCTCTTTACTAATTCTGGAGATAATTGTATACATTTGTCTTCCATTTTTTCAAATGTCAAAGTCAAAGACAGTACAATCAGTTAATCTGCAATTAAAACCAGTTTATACTTACATATTCAACTCTTTCCACGATAAAATTAAGATATCTGATGACTGCACAAATCAGAAGAGAACTCACAATTTTATCTCTGCCGTTATCTTGTCAGAATTATTTACTGCTTTTTTCATCTTGGAAGAGCACACCTGCACATACTCTACGTTTCCCTAGATGGAATATAAAGGACATTCTCCTCAGGTTACCAAATTGAGGCACCAAGGGCCTGAACAAGCAGTCTTGACTCATGCGAGCGGTCCCTTTTACTCACATGAGTTAGGGTTGCCGGATCAGTCTGTTATACATCGCTGCATTCATCGCTACAAAGGTTACAAGTTCAAAAATCGAACAAATTAGAGTAAGGGATACTTCCTAGAAGTAGTAGTCTACTGTTTTAAAAAATCCTTCACGATGGTTTTATCTTGTGCCTAAAAAATGTCTTTTTTTTCTTGTGACTGAAAAAGCGG
Source organism: Rissa tridactyla (assembly GCF_028500815.1). Taxonomy (NCBI): domain Eukaryota; kingdom Metazoa; phylum Chordata; class Aves; order Charadriiformes; family Laridae; genus Rissa; species Rissa tridactyla. The sequence continues at coordinate 10,553,091 of NC_071472.1, read as the reverse complement.
AATTATTATGCAAAAAAAATGTTATTTGTAATTTCTATTTATGTATTAAGGATTTTATTTCTTTCTTAGAGATTCACATGTATTTGCTGAAAAATGTTTTCATAGCTTGTCCCTTAACTGAGGATCTACGTTTTTCAGCTTACAGGTTCACTAGCTGGGTGTTTCAAAGAACAAAAGGGATGCACCCATCAATGTGAGTAGCAAAGACTGGACCCACTCTGGGCATCTCGTCTCATTCTTGATGAATGATGAACATATGATGAATTACATGTTACTTATACAGGGATGTATGTACATATACATAATATATCTTATTATTGTGTGGCACATGATTAAGCCAGTAAAATCACAGAGAAACAAATAAGGCATTTCACAGAAACACTTATAAATCCAGTGCTGTACCAGATGTGTGCATGGGTTTAAGACTGTCCATTTTACGGCTACTGTGCCCCATCGTTTAGTCTCCAGTTGAAATATCAGACTAAATCACTCTTTTGTGGGAAATAATAGAAAAACAAAGAAATGTAACTTAAGCACAATTCAATTAGATGCAAGGGAATTGAGCACCTCAATTCTTAATGAAATTAATGATCTTTTATAATCACAAATGGCCAGACCTTAATTTTACTTGCTATTTAAAAGATGACACCTAGAGTAAAGTCATGTCCCATAAACCATTAAGTGTCTCTGGGATTCAGAAAAGACTGTCCCTTCCTGGATTAGTAGGAGAGTGTCTTGACACACCTTTAATGCTTCCAATACCAAGACAGCTCAATTATGACTACAAGATTTTGATTAAAAGGTAAGTGGAGCATCCCAAAGCCAAATGAGATCAAGCGAAGGGCACTCATTAGCTTCTGTGGAATATGGCATCTGCTTAAAAGTCTTACCGACAGCCATTATCATACATGGTTGCTTCGAATTTTTACAAATTTAGTTATAAATAAGTCCAAAGTAACAGAGGAGTGACTTTGAGGTTATGTTAAACTTAGATAAATATTAAGACAGTTTTTCCTACTGTCTAAGCAAAATCTACATGTTTCCCTGCAACCCCATCACTTTATGTTATCCACCTGAAGAACAGCTTATTCTACTCATTTTTCCAGCTAACTTTTATTAATTTTATGGCTATTATCTAGCTCATTCAGGGGCTTATCAGAAAGAGTGTGAAATAATATATTGCAGTAGTCTGTTCTAGATGTCTTCAACACAGAACTTGTTCTAGCAAAACCCAACTGAGTTAGCATTGGCTTCCGAAAAAAGGCTCTTGCAGTGAGAAAGAAACATAACCTTCCACTATCCAACTGTAATGTGAGAAAGCTATTAAGATGTGAAAGTCGCCCCAAAATTTTAGTTACCGAAGTTGGGAGGACAGGGATTCTTGTGCAATGTAGGGTTGCACAAAAGGAAGAGGCCAAATATCCTGGGATTGTGGTTTGACCCGAATAGCTACAGGCTGATTTGTGGCATTGACTTCCAAGATTGTATGAAAGATGTAAAATGAAAAAGTGAATGAAGCAACATTAGAAATGACGATGTATCAGAGGCCGAACAATAGCAATATTCTAGCAAAACTTTTACCCTATTTTGTGAACCATGTAAACTTACTGAACTGAGGAATAATGACTATTTCTTCATACCCCCTCATTATACCTTTCCTACAAATAGTTCTTGACAGTAGCGTCATTTCCCAAAACTTCTAGAATAGAAAAAAATTATATATATTGAGAGACTTTTGTTCTTTCCATGTGACCTCCACATTACAACCAGATGGTAAATTACTGCATTTTTCCTCTTAAAGGGCTGGGAAGATGTAGCCCATACTGACTTAATCTGAGGTTGATGAAGTGGTTTGTATTTGAGACAACAAGATTAGATTATCGCAGTATATTAGTTTAAAGTCTTTCTGACAGTGCCTTGTGTTACCTGGTATTAAACTATGAATCATCTCTGCATGCATACCATGGGCCAGATTCTCCCCTGGTATAAAATGATACAACTCCATTGATGTCCCCGGAGCTGCCCTTGCCAACACCAGCTGAGGATCTGGCCCTTATCACACAATACGCTATTGAAATGTCAGTCTTTAGAGCAATTCGCCAGCTTGATCTACCTCACCAGTCCTGGTTAGTCATGCCCTGGGGGTAGCTGTGATAATCTCCATTCAATCTGTACTTCTGGAATGGAATTGTTTGGAAATAATGCTTTCAGCTGCACACCTTGCATTTGGGAAGCTTGCCAAGAGGCTTCTTGCTCTGTTTTGAAATACGGAATCACATCTCTACTGAGATTTTGGCTCTATTCCCTATTGCAGAATTTTCAGTAAGTTATTAGGTGCATCATTACCCCATTTCATTTCCTGGCTGTTCTGACTACCATCCTAGTGCTTATACACTGAAACCGCCAACATCTTTTCCTCAGCCCTTCCCACGAGTGCCTGATCCAAATCCCACAGAACCCCATTTGAAGTTTCCCAGCAAACTCACTCAGACTCCTAGGCGAAAATAAAGGAAGATATCTAAAGTTTTTGATCATGAAGTCTTTTATGCCAGTGACTGAGATGCGGAAGAGGAGCACACAGGAGCAACAGGGAGCTGAGATTTTCATTCCCACGGTGCCTTCTGCAGGTTTTTCCTCTGTCTCCATACCTGAAGGAAGATAATCTCTTGAGGAGGATCTAGATATGGACTTTGTTTTTTTTTGTTGTTTTCTTTTGGAGCATACTGCTTTCTGCTGTTAATGAGCAACTGACTTCACTGGAATCTTTCTGCAGATTTCACAGGGTTGTGTTTCTCAAGTAGAGTGAAGACTTTGAAGATGTGAAATAACTATTTGTGGGTCTCTTATGTTTACTGCGGGTCTCTGCAGTTCTTCTATAATATCCCAGAGCGGGATATCACGCTGATTCATAGTTCTGCACTCTCTGTGTTCAATGTCATAGAGCAGTGCCTCATTAGGATCAAGAGGAAGAGAAAACATGAGCACACAGCCAGCTTTCTCTGAATAATGCACATGGTTCCTCCTTTGGATTCAAGCAGCTGGCAAAAAAAGTGTGATTTTTCTAGAGAGAAGGAAAAACTGAATGCACTGGGAGCATCTTCCATACAAACTTGCATATTTTTGAAGGTTGATAAAGCCTAATTTTCCTGAACAAAAAGAAATAAAACAGTATGAGATATTTCCTTAGCCTACACCTCGAGCCCACACCTCAAACTCTGGCAAATAATCTCGCTCCCTCTTTCTGGACTTTGTGCTTGACTTCTGCTCTGTCTCTGTACGTCCCCTGCTCCCCTCTCCTCACCCTACCAAACCTTCGTATCTACACAATTCGCATTCCTGAATGGCCAGGCACTTGCCTTTGCTTTTTGGGTGATGACATGTTTCTTGGGTTGATTTGGAGACTGCTATAGTTTCATAAGTGGCTGTAACTGCTTCTTTACGGCTATCTGAAATGAAGGACAGCTGTTACACCTCGGGCTTCTATAACATTTTGTCTAGCCAACAACAACTTCTTCATCACCTCATTGAGCCAGCCCTGGTCCTAAACACTCTCTCTGTTGGCTTGTTCTCTGGACACTAACATGCTTCTGAGTCTGCTGTTTTCCTCTTCTCCAGCTGCTCTGGTATTTCCTTCATCTCATACAGACACAAAAGTGCTCGTGAACAATGTCAGCAAAATCCCCTCCAGAGCTTGCCTTTCCTTTGGGTCATAAAACGTGACTGTGTTTGGGATGGAGATTGCTGTTGTTTCAGCTGTTTCGTTCCATAAAGGAGCTTTGCTGCTGCTTATATTAACTATTTTAAGTGTAGGACAATTATTACTCCCAGAAACTTACCTGAATTTGTTTCAATCTCTGCTCACGCAGCCTAACAGCTTGGATGCCTGCTGGGTTGGGAGCAAGAGGTGTCACCAGCCTGACCTGTGCGACATCCAGTGCTTTTTCTGAAGTTATTCTCTTTAACGGTCTTCAATGGAGAATCCCTAAAGGAAAAGCAGGCAAACTGAGCACCTATCAGAAATCACGTATGTTTGGTCCACCCAGCTGCATCTGCACACATCTGCAAGGTGACTTGCCTGCATGGGCTGCCTTGTTAGGAGCAGAGGCTCAGGAACAGAGGCTGGATGAGCCTTTTGTCTCTGACTTTATAGGGAGCTGTTAGAGGCCACCTCAGAGAAAGCAGAGAGGAACAGCAGAAGGATAAGCAGCAGGGAAGACAGTGCTAAAATTCTGACTCTGCAAACCCTTTTATGCAGAATAGCACCAGTCCTTAAAAGAAAGGAAAGACGCTTACTTTGCTTACTGCTTACTGCTTACTGCTTTGAGAAGATTAATTAACCAGACTTTGCCAAGTGTTTGGAAATACATGAGGTGAAGCCTGCTCTACAATTATTCTCCCTGGGATGGCTGTGGAGGGTGCAGTTTGAGAGACAGGAGAGAGTCAAGGAGATATTGCCATCATCGCTGTCTGCACACCCGAGGTAATCTGCACAAAGGGCAGGAATACCCCTGGCATCCCTTTAGCCGGCTTAGGGAGACCTGGGGGCAGGTGTGACAGTGGGGTCTTCTGCATGTGGTAACTGCTCCAACACAAGCCCTTGCAGGGACCTCACATACCCTGGGTGGCTGTGCACCCAGCCTTTTGGTCTGGTGTGGGCACGGGAATGGTGGTGCCGCCGGGAGCGTGGGCAGAGACAGAGGTTGTTGTGCGAGAACCCAGGCTGTGCTGAAATTCGGTGTCTGTTAGTGTCAGTGTGGTTTGGCCACGTTTCTACAGAATCCCTTGATGCTGCAGTATGGCTTTGGCTTTGCAAGGCTTCTTAAAACCAACCCACATATGTGCCTACAGCTTGTAGTAAAATTCCAGATTGATAACTGCAAGTGCTTGCCAGCAAATGCAGCTCTGAAAGTGAAGCCAAGGAGAAAGATTCTTCAAGTCTCCTCATGGTTTTGGAGGTTTTGGCTTTTTGCTACCAAGGAGTCAGCCCCAGTAAGTCACTTGTGAATCCTCCCATTGACCTCACTGCGATCTAGACCAGGTCGCAATGGAGATTTTAAAAGATTTTTCAGTAAAGTATCAGAAACAGTTTTGCTTCAGCCCTGGGAAATGAGACACTCGGCACTAACAGATTTAATATTCATCTTGTCACATACTAGGTTGCCTTACTGATCTTTGAGCTGCTCATACAAAAAGCGCCCTATCAAGTTACTGCTCAGCAGGATGACCACGCAGAGGAATATACAGAAGAGTTTTAAAAGTCTTCTTTCAGGAAAGGAAATTAATTTTTTCCCCCAAATTTTGACGCAATGTTCATAGATAAAATGGCAGAAAGCAGTAAATGTATGTTTATACACACATCACAATGTGTATCGTGTACTTGTAAAAATATTTGTCTTAGGACCTTTTTATTTAAAAATTATGAATATTAAAGTTTAAAGTTAAATGCTCTTCCTGATGAAAACATACCCAAAATATAAATGAAATTTTGTTATCTATGTGTATTCACCTTTACTTGGAATGTTGTCAAAGCTTCAGACTATTTAAACAATAATACTTCGGACTTGTAGAAAGCCTAGCAGGCTTCATTAGGGCTTTTTTCAAGCTCTTTGTAGACTTTAATTAAAGCTGTGAGAAACTCCGTGTTCTTGGTACTACTTACACCTATTTCATACTAGTTCACATGCCACGTCTAAGGTGAAACAGCAAATCAGTACCAAAATCAGTAGCAGAATTGTGATCCCCGCACTCCTGAGACCTGCCTGAGCTGTTGGATGTTCTCTTCCACCGGCCCGTACTATCAGTTATAGAAAATAACTTTTGATCGCTTAGAGAATGATCCGGGTACAGTAGCTATTATTTCCATCACTATAAGTTTGTGGGAATGGTTTTAAGAACAGATAAACCCAGACTGAAGGAAAAAACCCCAAACTTGTGAAAGTACTATTGACGGGCAATTTCATTAAATCTGGTTTCACTTTATTTGGGTTATATATTCCATTTCATAAAAACCTTATCATAAAGATCTAAATCTGTGAAGAATGACATGAAACAATTCTTTACTACCTCTGCCGGTCCATTAAAATAAATTACATCTATCCCTTCCCCTATGATTTCAGGGAGTGCAAGGACTTTGATATATTTTGGCATAATTGCTTTGGTATCCAAGGTTTATTCTGTAATTGCTGTTGTGCAAATGAGACATTTAAGGAGCAGTCAGCTTTATTCTATACCGCCCATCACCACAGCACATAAGCAATGCATAGTCTGCATATTTTGTAACGCATTAACTTTTCAACAATTTTATTGGCACCTTTTTGATAAAGACAAAGACAGGTGTCAGACTGCACCCAGTTTATCCATACACTGTAAGGAGTTCCCTGGCTTCCTGATTTATTAACAATGGTGGTTCGTTACAATGACAACTTTGAAAAACAAATTACTTCGAAGTTATGATGAGGTAATTCTGCTTCTTGGAGCCTCTGTAATGAATCACCATTTTCCCTCCCTCCCTTGACCTAATTTCAAAATCATATACCTGTGTAAAATATTGTGATGAGAATTGTGTCTAATTATCTTCTAAATTTTTCTTTTAATTGCTAGAAGGATGCCCATTCTTGAATGAGGGAGGTATTCATGATGTAATAGTGTTAGAGAGTCCTTGAAATCTAGATTAATTATTAGTTGTGTGGACTTCTGAGAGTTTTTGATGTATTCATTTGCATTCACAAAGATGGCTTTTTAATTAAAGAGAGTTTTTGAACTTATACAAATCAGCCTTTTCCAAGTGTCCCTAGAAACATGAAAAGTGTTAAAAGTGAGAAGAATCGAAGTTTTCCTGAAACATTACCTCCCATTAAAAACACTGAATGACCAAACCCATTTGAAATACCAGACTCATGTCAGCAGCTTGAGCTGATCTGCCGTACAACATAGAATTGTTAAAGCCTGCATTGGTTAACTAGAAATGCCTTGCTTTCAAATACCATAGAAATGCTTCTGTAGAAAAAAGCAATGTAAGAATATCTGATTTCCATTTTAGCTTCCATTACGGCATATGTTTCTACCTTTATCTGCATGCTTGTTTTTTCCTCTTCAGAAATTAAAGCTTCTTTCCCAAGGACTCCGATTTTAAATGTTTCCTCATTGTAACTCCTGTGATCCCTTGTTGCCACCTGAGACTTCTGGTTTTTCTTTCTTTCTTTTTCTTTCTTTGAGATCAAGAGAACAAACTGAAAGCTCTCAGTCTCCAGGTCTGCTTCACAGATTTATAAATGATACCATATTTTCTGTATTATAGCCATTCACTTAATGCAGCCTAACATCTAATTTACAGTTTTGACTGCTGCTACATATTGAATTTGAGCAGATGTCTTTACCGAGCTGTCCACAGCGATGCCTAAATCATGTCCTTCAGCAGTTCACAGCAAATTAAGGTCCCTTAAGAGTGGATTTGTAGTTTAATTTGTACTTTCTAAAGTAAATTATTTTGTCAATAAGTGGAAGTTCATCTGACACAATACTGTCCGATTTCCTCATTTTGTGAGATCTACCCAGAGTTGCTCATCCACCTCCCTGCCAGGGCTGCCTAATTTCAGTTTTCATCACATGAATAACACCAGCCCTTCTCCACAACTGCGGTCCCGTTCCAGAACCATGCCGTGGTGAGACTGGGGCCTTTAAACCTCCTCCATGGTCCTGTCTTCTCCACAGTTCCCAGTTACACACAAAAGTGTAATGCAGACTTACAGATGTTTTTAATTGGGTCTTGTGAAGAACTTTGTCGAGAATCTCTTTAAAGTCTGTATAAAAGATATCCACCAGACTTTTCATGTCTCCTCTGGTTTAAATCTTTGCAAAGACCTTAGCTAGAGTTGAGTAAATCAGTTTTTTTAAAAAAATGGTATCTCTATATTCTCCTAGAGGGATTAAAACACAGTTATTTGCATTTATTTCCTCCTATGCTTTTCTTGAAGATAAACTAGTTCGGGGTGACCACCATTCTCTTCGTACCTTTTTTTGTATGTTTAGATTAGCCATTATAACTAGCTACTTGGCAAAATACTATATCCACTTAGAGAACATCTACTTCATGTTTCATTTCCAGAAGACACTTACATAATTTCCTGGAGAATTAATGTTTGATCTCAATTTCCTCAAATTCAATTAAATATTTGACTGGATCAAGGAAATCTTATATTTGTATGGTTGCTCTTGTCGTCTGTTTTCACGTCTTTGTCTCTGCTGATGTCTAAACTTCATGACATGTACAGGTACATGGCAATGTAGATATTAATCTTTCAATCTGGTGGAAAGTGACCTCAAATGCTACTCTGGTTCTCATTCCTCTTCTATATTTACTCATGTTTTCATTTTTGAAAGTGATCTTTCATTCTGAAGCACTCCAATAATTTATTTCAGCATCTGGTTACTTGTTTTTCCAATTTTCTTGCAGCTCTTAGAGATAGCACTGTATATTCCCCCCTTCCAGAATCCTTTCCTTCTTGCCCTCACTTGGGATAAGTTTAATTTCCAAATTATATTTTCTTTAGCTTGAATAGATTTTTACGACTTGGGTTTTGACTGTTCCTTCCCTGGTAGCTTTCCTGCTCTGTCATTTTACTTGGCAGTGAAACGTGAACACTATCCATGGTTCTGTCAGCGTTTCTTTAAACATATTCTGAGTTATTTCCTTTCCTAAACTTTCCCTTAAGTATACTTCTATGGAAATAAAAAATTTTAATTTTTTTTTTCTTTCCTTTTACATGCATACACATCTAGGTATAAACTGCCTAAGAACCAAGTCATGCTTATTCCTACTACGACGACAGCACTACTTAGGGCACGACTTCACAAACCAGCTTGTGTCCCACAGCAGAGTTGTTCTGAGCAGCAGCACCTCCTGCCACCCAGCTATTACTTTTCCCGACCATCTTCTAAGGCAGTGCTCAACCAGCCTAAGCCAGGACACCCAAAGGCATTTGTTCTTTACCAGCCTTTGTGTTGTCCACCTCCCAGTGACGCCCAATGACAAGCAGCGTTGGAAGAGCTGCCGCCGCAGTTTCTGCCACTGCTTTCTGTCTTGCTGCGCATTGGGAATTTTACCTGTGAGGTTTCTACATCACGGTCTGCATGAAGAGGACCTTGAGACCTCCCGAAGTTCTCTGTGAAAAAACAAAAGGAAGGAAAACACACACTTGAATATTTAATAGCCACGTAGTCAGAGCCCAGGAGACGAGACCCGGAGGTTCAAGTTGCAATTGCGTCTGCTCTGGAGGAGCAGCTTGAACCTGAACTTCTGACAGCTGGTGAAAGCTGCAGTCAACAGACTCTCGTGAAGGCTGTAGTAGAGCTGTCCCTGCCTCTCTTTTTTGGAATAAAAGTAAAGATTAATTAGTATAAAATATGAGTGAGTTAATGATCACTGGTGTCTTCGCTGATCTCTCTCTCTCTCTCACTTCCCGTAAAAGCTTTATTCAAATTGGTATTTTTCCATGAAAGATTTTGCTTTTTACAAAACAGACTCAAGTGGGAATACCAGATAGTCTAAAGATTCCCCCAAACATGCAATTCCATCCAGCCATCTTCTTTTAACCTTTGTTAATAAATATCTGCACTTAGCTTCAGAAGATGCTTTGCTTCCCCACTGGATTGCAGACATTTACCCATCCCCGATTTTAAATATAGATTTTACTCATATGATTAGACCCACAGTTGGTGCTGAACCAAATTACTTATCTAGCACTTCTATTGTGTATAGAGTTCATCTGGTTTTAACATTATCCCGAATCTTCGGTTTAAATAAATCTTCCCAAAATATTCATGGTCTTCCTTGAAGGCAGTCTGTTTTCATGTTGCTTAAAATGTAAACCATCCGTGCAATGTAAATGTAAACCTCCAGGCAATTCATTTTCTAATTTGTTTTCTCCCGCATTGGAAACTCAAGAACATGTACTTCATTTACATCTATTATTACTGTATTATAGATATTGTTATTATTATTAACATTATTATTATTATTTACTCTGGGGGTGATATGTACCCTCAGGCAGATACATTGTAAATTGAAACCAGATGTCCAACGAGTTGATGACACGTAGATTTCCAAGCAGGACCGAAATCTTTTCCTAAAATTCACAACCCTGCAGACGAACTAACCTGAGTCTGTGTGACAAACCGGGAACAGACCATGGTGAGTCTGAAATAATGTCGGATATCACCTTGTGATTACACAAAAAAACCAAAACGAAACCAAACAACTTTTCAGAGCTTTAAGTTTGCTCTCCAAACACAGAGTGAAAATATAACGAAACAAGGGGGGAAGGTAAGAGGCTACGGTAAAATGAGAAAACAGGGAAGGTACATTCGGAAGCCATTAACGACCCAATGCTACTAACTAAAGCTAGCTTTAAGATAGTCCCTCCAGGGAGGATACTTCAAAGATACTCAAATAAAAAAGGCAATTTATTGGCAAAGCGATCTTCTTAGAGGCCCCAAATATCATACCCAGCCCATTTGTTTTTCATTCCTCTTAAATTTTAAAGTCACCTTTGCAATTGCTCGAGATCTTTAAGGAATTTTTTTTAGAAATTATACTAATTGGCCTATTTTTACTCCCCTCTCTTTGCCCTTAAAGACTATGAAGCTTGGTGCCTAAAAATAAGTCGGAGTGAGCTGAAGTCTGTGATCTCCAGATGGCTATCAGCAAGAGAGTTCGTTTTACACCCTGTGCTTTGTGCGCGGTTACCTGCACTCTCCTGCACCAGAAAGTTTAACCATTGCAGCGGAAGAGAGAACAGCAACGCCGGAATGTAGGGCACAAACCGGCCCCTCGCTACGGCTATTTCCTACCGAGACCGGGAGGTCTGAATTCTCCCGTTAGCCCCCTGTTACTTCCATTTTGGTTCAAATCCGCTGTGCAATATGTAAATGTTGCAGCAATTTGAAGAAGAACTGAAGAAATCCTCCTGCAAAGCTCTTGTTGTGAGCCAGGGACTGATGACAGCATTTAACACCTAAAAGCTGTTACTATTTTTCACGTTCCATTAGAAATAAAAACACTGGAAGTGCAGAATGTAGAAAGATAGACCTCTAACAAAGAAGAGATAGATACTACCCCAACAAGCTATTGTTATATCCCTTTTGGAAATATTTTAATTTTCTGCAGAATTTTAAAATATGTTTTCCCATCGAAGGGATATGTCAAATTGTATCATGTGAAGCCACAGAGCTACCTCCGTGCCCCCGTGCATGGACACTCAGAGGTGCCCGAAGCAGGCTGGCGTGCTGCGTTAGCCGCCGTGCATCCGTGCAGAGCTCTGCTGAGCCAGCCCGTCCCGTTTCTCTGCCTGTGCTAATGGGACTGTGTCGATTTTCCGCCTTCCCTATGTGGCCTTGTGCACGGAGGAGCCAAAAAACATGATCTCCAAGACCTCCAGCTGGCAAGGAGGTGAGGAGCTATATCCAGTAAAGAAATTGTGTGTGTGCTTAATATTAAATGCGTGAATCTCACTACATTTGTACATGCTAAATGGTGACATCTTTACGGGACCATAGGGCAGGTTTAGAAGATAAAAGCTCTCAGCGTAAACATGGGCTTCTGTTCTTGGTGGGACTGCTGATTTGTTCATATTTCTTAGAACAGAAAATGTGTTAATTGAACTGTTTAAAATTAGTATTTAACACTACAAGTCTGCCAAAACATGCAAACGGGCTAAGCTTGAGTCACGTTCACTGTTCCAAGTTGAGAATATATACCAATGTGTGAAAGATTTAAATGTAAATCAGGACATTAGGGCATTACCGTGCTTTTGAAATCTGGGGTAGAGGCTGGTGTTGGCAGGGAATAAAGTGTTCACCTGCCGCCCTTCACCTATATAACACTGTTTTTATTCTCATCAGAGCCTTGTCATGAGCAGGGAGGAACGGGTTATTAAAATATTCAACCACTATTTTCATTAGCTCGCTATCAAAAGGGGGATTTACACATGGTGAGCTAAGACGCTTGTATAGCTATAGCGAAGGACAGTTTGTGGCCACCAAGTGTTAAATCTGTTGTGGATTAAGCCCAGTTTATTTCCTAGGTACCAAAGGTCCTTTCATACTTTTCCCTGTAATGTCTGTAATCTTCTTTATTTATACATTCATGGACCGCCGGAGCCCTCCGTGGGGGCTGGTTCCTGCCTGCAGCGCGGGAGCCCCACGCAGGCACCCATGGTCTCTGCCCTGCGCGGGTGGGTGTCTGAGAATTGGAGGATTTGGCCCTGCTTGACATCATTTAATCTAAATTCTACAGCTGATCTCCTCTTGCAGGTGAGTGAGGAGGAAAGGGACAAAGCAGGATCAGGACGGACGCGGTGTCTCCTACTATCAGCCTACAAGGGAGAATTTAAAATGACATTTCAAATGAAGAAGAAAAAGATCCCCCTTGTCTAGCTTGTGCTGCATACTTTTCCCCTATGCTCTTCCTCATGTTTAATTTTCAGTCATTTGCACTCTGATAGAGATCAAAGACTTCTGTCAAAATACGGTTTGCACTGAAGTAGGTATTTTGCAAACATACAGGGAGACATTTTTCTCCCCTGGTGACTTATAGTTTAAAACTAGTCTGAAAACGATTTCTGAGAGGAATGATTCCTGCAGATTTCTGCCTCTCGATTGCTCGGATTTTTAATAGAATTATAATAAACTAGTCTGTTTTCAGCCTATGTATCTATAAAATGCACCTTCTGTAATCCTTGTCTTGCAGAGTAATTTAGCATCAACAAGCAAACATAGGAATACTAATTAATAAGCTGTAACAGAAATAATCAGTGAACAGGTTCAAAAGATCTGAGCGATCACCACGCGATGAAACACTATTCTCCTGCTAGAAGACATTTTATGGGGCAGAAAAACATGCAGTTGCCTTTGATAATTTTATCTGGACGAAAGAAGACAATAGGTTCAAAATTTATTAGGAAACCAGGCAAAAACTCCAAATTAAACACGTCTAAGAAAGAAGGAATGGATTAGAGCACTCAGGAGCAGAGTCCTCAGGTATATATCTGTAGCCTTTTATTTGCATGATGACTCGCAGCTTGGCAGCAAGGAATTGTAACCTCAGGAGAAGGGAGTCGCTCCTCCCCCAGTCAAAGAGAAATATCATCTGATCTATTAGCACTTCAAGTCTCTCTGCTTTCTAAATAAGTTAAGATGCTTCCTGTCTTTTTTTTTTTTTTTTTTTAATAAGGAAAAGGTAAATCCACTAGGTAAATTTCAAGCCCAAATCAACCTTGGCTTTCCAAGCTGAAAGGAGGGTGAGCTTCTGCCATCTGTAACACCGATGAAATATTTCAGCAATGGTGTGCGTCCATTTACCAAAACCAGACAAGCACAGGACCAAAGGGGCTCTGCTCTCTCTAAAAGATTTTTCCGTCCAAATCAGTTTTCTGTTTGCAGCTCAGGTCACCCTCAAGCCCGTTTCCCCTCAGCTTCCAAGAGACGCTGCCTCTATACCTCCACCAACGGAGAAGTCCACGAGTCAGAGCAGTTTTTTCTCCCCTCTCGCATCCCTGGGCTTAACAGCCCATGGCACTGGCAGCAAGCAGGGTGTCCCTGCGGCTGCTACCGTCAGCGGCTCGATATCGTCCCGGCACGGCCACTGGCAGCAGCGGTGCACGCGGGCTTCTGGCAGCGGGAATCCCCGGCAGCCCTCCTCTATCAGGAAGCACCATACCCTCACCTCTTTGTTGCGGCAGTTCCTTCTCAAAAGCTCACACTTATCCCTTGCAAGCACATTTGCCACTTCAAATCTGTTTCCCCACGGGACGTTTTGCTTTATCGTTACAACCTGTTCACATTTCCTCAATTGTCTGGGCTTTTTTATGCAGCTTGGGGAAAAAAAAAAAAAACACCTCCACCTTTCCCTTTCAGATTCTTATTTCTCTATCTGGAGCTTTCTGCAAAAATTCCCCATGAGAACATCGCTTTTATTGCTGCTGTATATTTTTGTCTTGCCACTTTATACCCAGCAAAACGCAAGTCGTCCCCCCGCCGCCCCGTGCCACCTGTTCTCACCTCCGGCCAGCGCTTCCTTCCGTTTTTAATTACCATTTCACTTACCTGTTGTGACTGTACGCAGAATCACTGACACTAGAAAACACGCTGCACGTTGCTCTCCTGTCATTGAGATGCTGGCTAGACTGGTTGTTGTCTTGGCCATGGGGACAGGATTCCACCCAGAGACCCTAAGCAATTATCTTTCTCATTCCCCTTTGAGGTCGGAGCATAGTATTGGTAATTAAATTCATACTTCTGTTTGTTGTGGTTTTTTTTTCCTATATGTTCCCACTTCCCAGAAACCTTAGGCAAAGGATTTTCTATCGGGATGAGGAAGCAGAATCTGAGGCTGATTTTGTTTAGCGCTGGAATTCAATCTGGATTTTAACCGTGACGTGGTGAATCATTATGAAATTTTATTTTTTGCAGAAAAAAAAGACAAAATGCCCTAGATGTTTTGTCAAGCATTTGAGAATTTATTAGGTCACATTCACAGTTTGCTACATGAGCGTCTGCTTGGAATGTATTATTTTTAGAGAAAGTTATTTAAAAGCCAAAACCTAACTCTCGGCTAAAACCAGCGAGAGGTGGACAGGGGGAAGGGAATTCCCCTGGGATGGGTCCCCTTGGCTGGGATCGTTAAGTCTGCTTTCTAGTCAGGCAGCCGCTCTTTTCTCCTTTGCGTTTCTGGGCCTTGGTTGCTACCGCATGCTACAAAAATACCAAGCAAACAAATCTCTCACTCAATGTTTTCAGGTCACTTGCCAAGCTCCAACGTTGCTAGCTGCCAGCCCCTATCTGCGTCTTCAACTGCCCAGGCCCTCTTCTTCCTGCCAGGACACTTTTTTCTATACAGCCGTGCCATCTACCTCCGCCACTTCCCAATTTGTTTGTCTCCAAACCCTTTCATTATTCCTCCATTTCGTTTCACTGCAGAGGTCTGATCCAAGGCCCATTGAAATGTTTCCATCGACTTCAATGGGCTTTGAATCAGGCCCAACATCTTTGTCTTTCCCAGGCGTCCTCAGTTGCCTCTAGGTCAGCCTTTCTTCTCTTTCTGCAAGATGTCTTTTCCCCTCCCCTTTTCATTCACCAGCGCAATATGCCATGAAACCTCCTCTCCTCTGCACGTCCCACCCGAGCCAGTGAAGGTGATCTGAGAGCCAGCGAGCGAGAGGAGATGGGCGAAGGTGTAGGCATGGCTGTACATGAACCTTGGCTGAAGGTAGAACCACCTAAACCTCGGCTGAAGGTAGAAGCACATTTCAAAAGGCTTAATCTTTTCAATTTACTTTTAAGATGGCTATCACATCTGGCAATATTTCTTGGTTTTACCACCATTTTATGTAAATGAAACACTTACCAGCTGCATAGTAGATGCTGGGGTTAAAGCAGACCAGACAAGCTGAAGGGCTGGTGGGGCACTGGGCTGCTGCTGAAGGATGGGAGTTTCACAAGTATGCTGTGGAAGGGAACAGCCTCGGACAATGTACACCGCCACTGGAATCAAAGGGACTTTGGAGATTTACAGCAGATAAGTATTTGTCCCTGAAAATACAAGCAGAAATAAATAAATAAATGTATGTGGTTCAGACCTTTGGAAAAAGAAATCCCAAATGCAGTCACGGGTGCAGTTAAAATTTCAGCTCGTACTCTTTTTTTTTTTTTCCCCCCGAATTACACAAAGGATTGTTATATCTGTTTTAGCAAAGTAAAACTCCAGATGGAGGAACTGTTTGTTGCCTACTTCCATAAAACACGGTTAAGGATTTTCACTTCTGCTAAGTGTCTTTTTCCTACCATTGACATTTTTCCCCCACGTGGAAGACCGATCTACCTTTCAAGTATCCTGCCGCTCTAGCTGTTTGTTTGTTTGTTTGTTTTTAACAAGATGGTCTCTTAACTGCAACCAGAAGCCTTTGTGTTAAACTCCAGCCTGCTCATTTTCCCCAGCCTGCCGTGCTGACAGCCTTGCACGTTGTTCGGGTCCCAGCCCATCTCCTTGCTCTCCCACCCCTCCGCGGACGGGGATGATCCGCGGCGCTGGGAGCCGAGACAAGCCCTTGTGCGGTGTCGAGCGGTACGGAGCAGACCATATCAAAGAGCAAACCTCGTCCCCTTTCGTAACACTTTTTCTCTGGTCTAAAAGGTGGAGCTGGTATTTTCACATCGCAGAGGCGTTGATAATTTGAAGTGTTAATTTAATCATTCTTGCCAATACTGGGGTTGTCCGGGATCCAGTAAACACCCTCCGAGTTTGCGACTGCTCCAAACCCCATTGAAATCAGCAGGAGTCTTTCTGAACTATTGAATCGCAGACTTTCCTCGGGGTTGTGTACAACGCCACAGACTTAATTACCATGTTCCTGGCTGGGATAAATATGCAAATGGACTTTTCAGCTGGAGGGCCTTAAAATACAGGTTGGACACATGGCAACTAATGACTTGATTTGGGCTATATGCAAACATTTGCCAGCCAAAGGCCTGAGCCTATTCCCAGGGAAGCGAAAGGCACAATTATTACCAGCTCCAGGGAGAGCAGGACTCGGATGCCTTCTTTAAATACTGGCCAGTGTTCCCAAGCTGCTCAAATCTGTCAGCAACCTTTCCTCAGCCTTTCCTCCTTCTCCTCGCCCTGATCCGCTGTGATAAGAAAAGGTCCACGACACAGATTTTATCATAAATGCTGGAGATTTATGCACCTGCAGGTTTCACAGCTGCAGGGCAGGCGTCTTATTGCAAATGCAGCTCCAGCCTGATTCAACACGCGGGTTGTTTTCACAGAGAAACAGGAGCCTTTCCCCAGAAGGAGGAAATCAGCATCTTAAATTTACCAATACAACCACCCTCCTCAGTATCTCCCGCGCGGTACCACCGCACGCTCTCTGATACGGCGCCGAGCACAAATTCAGGCTCTCTCTCAAATCATTAAAGCTTACTCGTATGGCAGGCGGTGAAGGGCGGGAGGAGATTCAGCCCCACAAAGCCCCGCTTGCTGGCTCGGCTCTGTGGGGCTCCAAGGCCAGCTGCAAGCAGACTTGTTAAATCAGCCTCTGTTACAGGACAAAAACATCTGCTGGAAACCTGATGTCCCTAATAATTCACGATTCTCATACTGTATTTATTGACATTGGTAGCCGATTTGTGACTTTTGTTTTTCTCTCAGAGAGCTGCAATCACTAAAGCCCCATGCCAGCCATACGCTTTTGAGAAGGGTCGTGCCTGGAGACGCAAACCGTGGCTGGTGCCTCGCTCGAGCAGCTTAATGCGGTATTTTTCATCAGTGCAAGAAAGCCTGGAGCGGGCGCAAGGAATGGTTTCACACCAACTTCTCCCCGAGGGCCGCTGCGGCCGTGCGCGGAGAGGCACAGCGAAACAGCACGAGGAATTAGGAGGAAAGGCCGCTTCTTTGCTGGCGCCGCGGAGGTTTTGCTGGGATGGACCAGAGGTGCAGGACAGCTGGAGGAGTGGCAGCGGGAGGGTGGCAGGCACTTCTGGGGACCAAGTGTAGCTGGCAGAAGGCTCCATCCCTTCCCAGTCACCGCCAGGACGGTGTCTGCCAGCTCGTCACTAAGAGCCTGTGGATGTCACGGTGCCTACGAGCCCCGTGCCGAGACACAGGGCAGAACATTTGAATATCTCCCAGGATTACTAGATTATCATAAACTATATAAGGTGAAGCACCGTGGTTCAAAATGTGCAATTTCGTGCTGATACGTTGTATTTTAATTTTCTGTGTGCCTTCAATCAAACATTGAGCTTTCCTACGTCAGAAAAATAGCCTGTACCTGGATAATCGAATAAGAAAAATAACAATAACATTTTTTAGCATGAAGTGAAATACCGTGAGTCCTCTGTGATTAGGAGGTTAAAAAGCAGACGAGTTTGATGGTGCTGCTCAATTCATGCCTGCTAATCAGCAATTATGTGATGGTAATAATGAAACGCAGAAAATAAGTTATCTGTAAGTGCCTTTTAAATGAATGCAGTTTGTGTTAGTAAAGACATCTAAAATGGAGGTTCATAAACATGACAGCAACGATATCACAGCATCAACGCAGTGCGCATTCCAAAGAAATGACAAAACCTTGCTGCAGTATTTGACTCCGCAAAAATACCCTGGGAAAGGAGAAAGGCTCAGTGGGTGTAGCAACAGGCAATGCGAAGGAATCAAGAAAAGCAACCAACTGACCTGTATGAATTCCACTTTTTTTTTTTTTCTCTACATATATTTACTCCAAAGCATCACACAACACTAATCAGACAAAGAGGGGCATTGGTGAGCAGAGGTGGATGATGGAAAAGGGAAAAGTAATTTGAGACACATACAGAGATAAAAGGGAATTAGCAGTGCAAGTATAAAGCAATAATGTGCATACGTGTGTGTCCGTGTGTTAGCAGGAATGCGTGCATCGGCGTACAGACATACTTGTGTGTATTTGGGCAGTAGTTGAAAACAGTAAGAAAGAAATCTATTGTTGCCGCTTTAATATTATGTTTGTAAAAGAAATCGAATGCAGTCATGGCAGTACCTCAGTACTTGGATTGCTAGTTCAGCACCTAAAGAACACGCTAGCCATAAAAATATAATTCTTTCCTTGTTAACATTATTGAGAATTAATAGATATACATGGAAGGAGGGAGATTTAGATGATTGTAGGAGAATCATGTAATTTATATCCAGTCAATGAGAAGACCAGAAGAGGAAAGCTCAAGGTAGCTAGTGTTGGTGAAAGTTTTTTTTTAATTTTTGTGAAGTTGTGGAGGACCATACAGGGAGCCTGCCATGCATTAACCTGTTTGGATGAAGATTCACAGCAGGTTGCTTCAGTATATTGGTGTCCTCTGCAAATCATCTGGACAGCTGGGACCATGAAATTTACCCAGATCCAAAAAAAGTTGACCCTCACCAAACCTCAGTGCCCTCTAAGGCCATATGTGCAGACCACTTCACATTTTGCACTTGTTTTGCCACTATGGAATGACAAAAATGCTCTTGTCAAGTGGACATGAGATTTTCAGGTCCTTCCACACAGAAAACATGTCAGCAAAACTTGTCAGATGTTTTTTAACTACAGCATTATAGACACATTTTCCCTTTGTTTTTAGTGTCAACTTCTGTACTTTGAAATAAATAAATAAATAACGGCAAAAGCCTATTTGACTCAGTTTTGTGTTTCTGAACCAAGTAGAATCCCATCAGTTTGGTTCCATCATTTGTAGTAAACTATTCACTAATCTAAGACAGGTGCCCCTGGGTGTTAACATTTAGTCTTCTAGTAGAAAAGTGGGTGCAAAGTTAAACCACATGTTCTACTTAAAAATAAGTGAGGTGTGATTAGGCAAGGTCTTTAAAACATGCGCT
>NC_071472.1:10131890-10231176 GCF_028500815.1 Rissa tridactyla | reverse complement strand
CTCTGTCTTTCTCCCTTTCCCTCTCTCTCTCTCACTCCATTTCTGGCATCTCAGATCCACAAGGAAGGAAAAGATTCCAGCAGCTGCATTTGAAAAGCTCCTACTCAGTATCGCAAGGCTTGCCACGTAGTCATTAGCAAGCAATTGCAATGCCAGTTGTATTTGGCAATATTGTTGACTGACCTTATTTGGCATTATATTTGTAGAGATGCAGACCTTATATTTATGCTTACAAAAATGTCAACAACTCATTTAACTTATTTTGAGATGGGGCAATAACCCACCCTATGTTGCTATTCACTGTCCAAATACAGCGTGCGAACCAGTCTACCCCTGCAGAGTTTACAGTCCAGAGAGAGCAGCAAATTCCTCTGCAGGTGGAAGAGAGGAATAGCACATACAGCACATACAATGATCCTTCGGCTCATTTGATGTATCTATTTTAAGTTTAAAAAATTATCTTCTGGAGAAGGCTGTTTCTTTCCTTCAGCTGTTGCAGATGGAAAAGATGCCAAACTTCATAAACATCTAACTTTTAGGCCACAGAAAGAAGAAATAATGTTATCTCGTGTAATTTGTTCAACAGCACAGGTTATCTGGGTCAGCGTTGAGGAACGTTTGTGTTACTTCGAGTCTCAGGCATGGCAGTGTCAGACAGCAATCACTGCTGGCATTGACATTGCTGTGAAGGACACGTTATAGAGTGTTTTGAAAAATGTCTATTTCTCTTAGCCAACAGAAATCTGTAAATTTACAGTGACAATTCAAATACCAGAAGTTCTCCATTCCAACAAATATTTCCATTTTGCAGCGTTCAACTTCCTCTCAAATTTGACCTTTCCCTCAGAAAGCACACAGTGCAAAATGCAAAAATAAAGAACCAAGAGCTCACTTAGAAACACATTTTTCCATTAAAAACAGTTTTAATGAAATATATTCCATCAGCCTTAGTTGCTTTTGACTGTCGGTAAGTGATTCAGGTGCCTAAACATAGGACTCAGGGTCTATCTCAGAAACACTTTGAGGCATCCAGGACAGCTGCATGGAGCTGGGGATGTGACAGCCACGTGCGACCCTTCCCGAGGCTGTGGCTGGGGCTGCGGAGGGACGCTTTGGGGCATCTAGAATAGCATTGCACACCCTCTGTTGGGCAATTGGCCTCCACATCTCTATGTAGTTACACAATTTCTTACCATATAACAACCCGTCTGATATTAATGGGGTATCAGAGTCTGACAAAGAAGATAGTGGCATAGTGCTGTCAAGTCTCCTTCATGACACTCTTTTGGCCCGTTCTGGTTATTTTACACCAAAGCAGACAGAAATTCCTTCACTGGCAACTTGGCGCCATCACCTGCAGCAAGTGCTGAGCAGCGTGGAGGTGGCTGACGTGCCTGCAATGTCAAGTCCTAGAGCAAGAGGCAGGTTGCAACCCAGACACCTGCAGCAGGGACGGCTGCTCTCCTGGGAACCCTGCTAGCACACGACACGCAGTCTCGGTAAGCTGGGCAACAAAAAAATGAGGTCTGGTGTTTGGCAAGAGGATTGTGCAAGGAACACGGGGATAAACGGAATGATAGGTAGCAGCCAGCTCCACGTAACTCTCCCTGAAGCTATAAAAAGACAAGAAGGATTAATGATTGTCTGTCAGCACTATTATTTTTTTTTGAGTTGCAGAATCACAGAGGCAACACTGGAGAGCCATAAGCTGGAGAAGGAAAGAAGACAGAAGAACATACTACATAACAACATAAATGGAATTTGTATTGCAGGGTTTTCCAGCCTAAAAGATTGAAACCCTTTCCCTCCTTCCTTATTATTTTACTGCTTTGGCTATAATCTTTGTGATAGTATAAAGAATCACCTCTTTTTTCTATAGTGACCCACTAGTTAGTGTCAGCAAAGTGTTGTTAGGCTGTCCTGGATTTCTGGGCTACTGCTTCAATGTGTCCTTTTGTGAGGAAAGCAGGGGTTTAGCCGTGTTGTGTAAGATTTGGTGTTACAACCAGAACATGGCGTATGAACCATCTGAACTTAAATTTTAATGTGACGGCAAATGGATTAACAGAATTGGTTATCTTCTCTTCTGTGCGTTTTTTATGGCTTAATGAGGATGGTTTAAGAAGGTTTAATGAGGAAGATTTTTTTAATTCTATCTGTTTTAGTAGAATTATTACACACAGGTTGAACCAAAGTACCTAGGACTATACAGGTACTGAAAAATACGTACCCAGCTGCATCGCTGACATGGGTCACTGAGCTACAACCAGCCCAACCCGGCTCCTGGATTTTGTCTTACCCCTTTAGTCCTAGGCTGCATTTTGGACCTGAATTTCTGCTGGCAGCGTAAATTTACCCCAGTGAAGAATTTGGCCTTCACATCGCAGAGAGACAAATAAAATCTCGGTATTGTGTTTGTGTTTGGATTGTTCCTAGTGTTTTTTTGTAGGTTTTTTCTTTCTTTCTTTCTTTTTGCTCCAGTGATTCATTTATGAAAAAGATGATGAGGTTCAGGCTTCTGATGGTATTTCCATTACCCAGGAATTGAAGTACTCTGAGCAGGCCAGGACTTGCATAAAGATAAACACACGTACTCAAAGTGAACGCAAATACTTTAAATACAGAAGAATATTACAACTTGCGCCCCGTGCTACATACCCAGCAGACCTTCTGCTGTGGATTTATGGCTGTTGTCACAGTACTTTCTTCTCTGGCTTTTCTCGGAAGAAAGCTTTTTCAAGAACTAAATTAATTAAATTCATAGAGAGCGTTAAAGTAAAAATATTGTCCATGCAGATACATACATATATATACACATGCATATACGTATAATTAGCATATACATATATATATGCATGCATATATGTAGAATTAGCTTTTACAGAGATTTGATCTAAATCCAGCAGATTAGGTTATCTGATAATTAGTTTGTTTTGAGTTTGTATCTCCAGGGTAGGTGCTGGACTCCAAGTAACATAATTAGTTTGCGCAGGGGCACCAGCTTCTCAGGAGTCCTTTGTCATTTTCTCAAGTGTACTTCCTAAAATGCGTATGAAGATCTTCCATTCCAAATAAATTCCAAGACATGTGTGGGTTGCCAAATATATTACTAAAAAAAAAAAGGGAACTTCGTGCACCAGTCTTTGTGAGAGTAATCTGCTGATACAGTTTCTTGACTCCTGGCTCAGTATTTCCCAGCATTTGTGGTGCAGCAGAACAAAGATCATGTTTTATTCTAGTTATGAAATTTTAGCTGTGTATTATTAGTGACTTTAGAAGTAGTTTGACATGCTTGTAACCAGAACATGGGCCAAAATGTTTTGTCATCAGTGAATTTCTGCTGCTTCAGAAAAAGTGATCTTACCTTCATAACCATCAGGGATCTTACATCTTATATCTTCAGATGAAACTTGCTTTCTTGTGGCTGTGCTAGAAAAGTGATACATTTTCTATTTGTTCTATAAGCAGAATTTCGGTTGCCCTGGCTTTCTCTTTTGCTGTATAATAAATAAGGAGTGTCGTTCAAGTTTTATTTTTCCTATTCATAAATAAGAAATCTCATTCTCATTTGGAGTAGAGACGCTTCAGATGCTTTACTAACATTTTATTGTCTGCCTCAGTAACAAATACGCTGCCTATCTGGAAACACTGTGGCTTCCATTAGACCGTTCTATTCATTTGACTCAAGTGGACAATAAAACATGCTGAATGACAGCGTGTCACTGATGACTGCAGAGCTTTAAAGAAAAGCCATTCTGCCTCCTGCCTTTTCATTGGTTTTCCTATATCTGAGTGTAGCCCGCCATTGTGTTTTAATGGAGGCATGGCCTTGTTGATATATTTCTATTAATTTTTAGTGATTAGCCCAGTGGAAAGCCTTGTCAGCTAAAACTGATTGCACTGTTTTTTCCAAAGGGGAAAGTGGGTACCAAGATCTCCAAGATTAATAAGTACCCTGCTGTTGGGAATTGTTGGTTAAATGTCTTTTTGGTAAATTTTTCTGCAGTCCTTGAAAAACATTGGAAAACTGGATGAGGTCCTTAAAACAAAAGCATGCACATGTTCATCTGCTCTGGGCATAGATGGAAGAGATGAGTGAGAATCAGTGCTAAAAATGGTGAGTCTGTGGCTCATATTAGGGCTATGAATTGGTGGAATGTCTGGTATGGTAACAAAAGACATTTCTTCCACTCAGGCTGGTGCTACTGCGTTGCAGAAGCCTGGTGAAATGCCAGCACCACTTATATTCCCATTTGGCTTACACAGTGCTGCAGAGGGATGAGGTGTTATTTACATTTACTTTTTTTTTTTAATCCTTCTAGTCAAGCAGAAGCGTAAGCAACTGTAATTCTTCTCTCTGTCAACTAGATATGACACTTAAGCAACTTCTGCCTTACATACATCTGGTTGTCGGGGGTCCATCAGAAGTCCCTTATCCTGAGGGATCAGCTGGACCTTCAGATGCCCTTCAGATATCAATATGTGATTTTCAGGGTAACCCAGGAAATACTTCTTTCTTTCTGAAGTTCAGGTAGGGTTTTTTTCCTGTTTATTCCATATTTCTTCTATGGGGAAGGAATATTTCAAAGTGTATTGGAAAACTACCCCCCTTTCTGAATACGTACATTTTGGTCCTTAATTGGAGAGTGGCTAGAGGCTGTAACTTGGGTGCACTGACCTTCTTTCAAGACACTTGTTCTTGGCCACAAGCAATTGGCTAGAAGGGTTTTCATGTGTGCTGTTTTTAAGATGTAAGACCTAGCACAATGTTATTGCAGACACACACAGTGCTCCAATGAATACATCCCTCACACTCTACGTGATGCCCTACCTGCTGTGCAGCCGTGCAGACCCCAGCCTTTACCTCGCGGAAATCCGCGGTCTATGGGACAGAGAGTGCTTTGGGAGAGGCAGCGTCTTTTCATTATGTGTGAGCGCAAGACATAGCATAATTGTGACATCTAGAAGCCAGTGCAACATTGCCAGGACCAGACTGCGAATCTCTGTTGTAATAAGCCATTGCTTACCCAAATGATCTCTGTGAAACTAGTGCAATATGGGCCATAATAAACAATAATGACAGAAATAATAATAACAATGCACTTCTGTGGCTGCCTCCCTTTTCTATGACATGGGAGACATTCAGGTACTACAAGATGGATACGGTATAGAATATAGATGTATTGTATTTGGAAATAGTAATAACGGCGACACACGTGAGGTAACTAAATGAACTACCTTGGAGAGTGATGATAGCATATGTTCAGAATGTTACATCTCTCCACCTCTTAAAGTTATGTACACTATTTACAACACCTCTTGGTTGAGTAGGGATTTATTTGTGTTCCTCCACACCCAACTAGATGTTAAATATGACGTCATGCAGTACTGCTCCATCTCTGGGTGAAGGTACGAGTGAAAAGACATACAGAACTTTCTTCTGTGACATTCCCATCTAGAGATACATACGAATTGATAACCTTTTGTAATACCCACAATTTTCTGTAGTTCTAATTTTTATTGTGCCTGCTGCCTGAAAGATGATAAGACTTATTCATAGAATTCACACTCCAGTGGTTTGATAAATATATAACAGCCTGAAAAGGAGTTTCTTGGTGCAGTGCATGTTATTCATCAGATCTCAGTTTTCCTTGGTTTTGGTCCTAAGGTTTATTCTTTTTTTATTATTTTTTTTTTTATTTGACATTTTTGGCTGACTTCTCTGATCTTCTTCCTACCTGAAGCCACAAGGAAAAATAGCACTTGGGACAACTAAAACTAAATATGGCGTGACGAAAAATATGTTTATATACCTTTATTATATTACCTCTTATTCTCTATCTGACAAATGAGGAGGCGAGAATATTGTAAAGTGATATTCTATAGCAGGCAGAAAGCTTATCAGTTATTTTCCTTTGACCTTCTGCCTTAGAAAATTAATTCACTTGAGCTGTTCGTACACTAGAACATTAGGGAAAAAATAATGTTAGCACTAGTGAATATAATCTCTGCAGGAAAGCTGGGCAATTATTCAATGGTCTAATCTTATCTCTTGTTTCATTTTTATATGGCAAGTCTACATTTAAAGTATTAGATATACTGTGCTTCTGCTCAGTACCATCAAACCACAGTAAATAAATGCCGCTAAGTGCCACCATGAGTGAAGGAGCTTATAATGAGAAGTGTGAGTAGACATGTGCGCCATTCATCATTCTGTTCAGTCCGATATTGGGGCTCTTTTTATCAGCAGTATTCGTAGCGGTGTCATCACCTCTGGTATAAATCTTCTGTCAGTGTCTGTCGTCCCCGTGCCCTATTAAACTCATGCTCTCACATAATCACTGAATGACCTTTGGATGTCTTTCATTAACCTCTGACCTGAACCCTGCTGGCTTCTTGTTGGTAGGTAAATCTATAACATGACATTTGCTTATGACTCAGCCTTTATCCTTGCTTAATAGTCGTGCCTTTCAATTTTATTTTTTTTTTGTTCTGGAGAAAAAAGATAGTTACAATCTTAAAGCACAGCTTGGATTTCAAAGGTTGGAACACAATATTCACCTACGTGTCTCCTAATAGACTTTCTATTTTTCCACTGCTGCTTATTGAATCTTATCATTTGTAAATTGATGCAGGACGTTTGCCTCACAAATAATGTTTTTGTTTCTGACAGAAGTTTATTTTCTCTCAGATATTTTCTTCTCGCTCCGTTCCCCTAATCAGGGATTAGGAATTGATTAATTAAAATTCACTTGTGCAGCTGTGCCACAGCTTAGCCTAAAATTTCTGGTGCTGGAGATGAGAGTAGCTATTACACAGCAATAATAATAATAACAATAACAATAATGATGATGATGATGATGATGATGATGCGAGGTTTTGTCCTCGTGAGGATCAAGTGGGCTGGAAAGTAGTTTCTCCAGTGCTTGGTGTTGCCGATGTCTTACTGCAAAGCCTTGGTCAAGCTGCTTGCTCTTTCTGTGACTCATTTACCTCGCTTGTAAAACGGGCCATGGTAAAACTGTACTCTGCAGAATAAAACATGAAAAATGGCTTGTATTTACCTCTGGTGTGCTTGGGAACCAGACTGATACTCTTATTAACGCTGCTTAGCTAAGTGTGTATACAGAGTTGAGAGCGCACTGAATTATATTTCTCCTCCTTCAGCCCTACCTTCCCCCTGTGAATGTGCCCCTAATTACAGTTAACTGTAATTAGTACCAATTAACTAAAATTATTAGCGGTTGTATTCCTGCAAAACCATTGACGGAAGGGGCTCTCGGCAGTGAAAAGTAAGCGGTTAGGATTTGTGCGGGTGTTGGAAGCAGGCGGGATCATGGAAAATTGCAGGACTGGCTGGTGGTCCCTCAGCGAGGGGCTGCGGGAGTGGGCTCGGAGTCTGGGCAGGGAGATGGGAGAGAGGAGATAGATACGGCCCCAAAGGAAACCAGGGAACACCAAACGCAGGTATTCACCATCAGGGAGGTTGTGGGGGGAGAACGGGGTGGATAGGTCCGATGGGGGTCTGTCTGTGAGGTGCAGTGGTCCTGATTCAGTCTTTTGAGTGGCCACAGAATAGAGCCCAGGGCTTCCTGCGGGGAAAGCAAGGTAAAAATCTGAGTGAATGTACATGGAACGGCTTTTGCATTTTCTGCAAATACATTTGGAAAAGGTTGTCAGGGTGGAATTTGGCAAAGTGCAGTTGAGAACCTCTGGGAAAAAGTGGATTTTGAGGAGAAACATATAGAGCAAGGACCCCGTCCCTTAGATGTCTCAGTCCCACAGACCTGAGTGTGCTTTTGATCTGGCCATGGCAAAGCAGATTTTCAACTGATGACGACAACTGAGAGGACTTGGGATGACGGCAGCAAAGAAACACAAATGGGTGGTTAATTGTGTGACCCACAGGGAGCACTGGAAGACATTAATGGGTATAAAGAGGCCATATTTCCATAAATGACCATTAGTCTTCTGCAAATGTTCCTTGAAATGTAAAGGAATGATCTTCTCTTTCCAATTAATCATCCTAGAAATCCTCCTTCGTGTAATCTTGAAAACACGGGAGAGGACTTAGTATCAGCAAATGTTGCCAGATGTACAAAATGGCAGAGTAATGTGTTGTATAAAACGATTTTGGGTGGCAGAAACTGGATAGGAAGCCAAGAAACTGCACCAACACTTGAGCTTTTCTGCGGGAGGCGTTGCCAGCCTCAGGAGGGAGCACTGGATAATTTATAGGTTAACATTTTCTTTTTATGTGAATAGCATTTTTTCTCATTTATAGTTAATTAGGTTAAGCATGCATGGGGAGCGAGGGAGGAAAGACTTTCAGAGAGAATCTAAACGATTAGTAATTTGAATGAAGTAAAAGAATCTGCTGAAAGATGTAGCTCTGGAATTAAATATGTTGCTATAACAAGTGTAAGTATCAGATAGGAATTTTAAAGGTTCTTACATTAATTATAGCAGCAGCATAAAAAGAGGTAGAGCGTATTTACAGATTTGGCATGTGGATTCTTTTCACAAGTAGCTGGTGCTTCATTTTACTGGAAGAGGAGAAGCTACTTGTCCCACGCTTTCACAGGTTTATGTCTTTTGCACACACTTCTTGTCTCGGGAGTTTTGGCTCACATACGGGATCAGTTAAGGTGAACTACAAAGTAAAATGAACATTGACTTCACCACTGAGTTTCTTCAAATCTTTTTTCCTGTATAGAATCATAGAATCGTTTAGGTTAGAAGAGATCTCTAAGATCATCGATTCCAACTGTTAACCCAGCACTGCCAAGTTACCAACAAACCATGTCCCTCAGCACCATGTCTACATGTTTTGAAACACCTCCAGGGATGGCAATTCCACCACTTCCCTGGGCAGCCTGTGCCAATGCTCGATAACCCTTTCAGTGAAGAAATTTTTCCTAATATCCATCCTAAACCTCTCCTGGTGCAACTTGAGGCTGTTTCCTCTTGTCCTATCACCTTTTACTTGGGAGAAGAGACTGACCCCCAGCTGGCTACCCCCTCCTTTCAGGCAGTTGTAGGGAGCGAGAAGGTCTCCCCTCAGCCTCCTTTTCTCCAGGCTGAACCCAGCTCCCTCAGCCGCTCCTCACAAGACTTGTTCTCCAGACCCTTCACCAGCTCCGTTGCCCTTCTCTGGACACACTCCAGCACCTCAACGTCCCAATGTGCCCAAAACTGGACACAGTATTTGAGGTGCAGCCTCAGCAGTGCCGAGTACAGCGGGACAATCACTTTCCTAGTCCTGGTTCAGGGCGTTAAAATCACCTGGGCGGCAGTTAGATTACTGGTATACAGACTTGTATGTTGATTGGGAGGATCACACAGTGTGCTGTCACCTCCCATCTCCCACCACGAAGGCTGTACATCTCTCCTTTACTCTCCACGGGCTGTCCCCCATCCCAGTGTCCCATCGGCCAGACACAACTGGCTGGTTTCCCCCACACAACCAGTTCTTCGCTCCCTGCCTCCGTTGGGTGATCCAGTGCATGGCTGTCGTGGATCCAGGACATCTGTGATGAACAAGACAGAATTTTACAAGAAGGACATTTATGAAGAATTACTTAAAAATGCATTTCCAGCTGAAATGCCTTCCACTGTGTAATTGTTGAAAGTGCTCAGAACAGTTTTTAACTAATTTTCAATTTCCTTTGCAGATTACCCTTTAGTATTGGGTGGAGTTTTTAAATATGAGTGTCTAAGTCCAAATTGAAGCGCTTTTATCCAAGGGGTCTGATGTACAAGTTCTCCAGCTGAAAAGCATGCAGTACTTCTGAAAATCAGGCAGGACTTCAAGTTAGATACTAAATATAGATTTAACAGTTTATCCCCTGACACCCAAATAATTCAAGAAGTGAATGATTTATGATTTCAAGAAATGAATGATTATTTATACTGGAAAACACTGCTGGTTTTATTGCACATGAGCAGTTCCACATGGAGAGTTATTCAAAGTAGTTTAATGTTTGTGCTGCGCCCATAAAAGCCAGTTTCTTTTTCTAGACAGGGATCTTAAAAAATAGCCTAAAGGAGTGAGCCCCAGTGAAATTCAGGGGGAGATAAGCACCTAATTCCCTTATGACTTTTATGAAATCCCAGTATTTACTGGCTTACCCCCAGCTTTAAGTTAAGCCCAAATGCTGCACCAGTTGCGCCAGGGCAGTACAGTCTGCTGTCCTCTCTATTAAGCGGCACAAAACAAGACGCATCCCAGGTTGTTCGGATTTACTCTGGATGCGTGCTTTTGTGTTTTTAAAAAGAAGAAAATAGAGTATGCACAGAGCGTGTGTGGCTGCTTCCTGTGAGGGATGTGGGCAAGGGATGCCAGGCTCTGGCCAGAAGTAGAGCGAAGCTCAGTGGAGCACAAAGCCCAGACCAGGGGATCCAGGTCTGGAGCCGCCCAGGAATGAACGAGCACAGCCCTGAGCTGTGCTGCGTTGCACTGCACTACGCTGCGCTGACTCAACAACATTTAAGAAGCAATTTTGGGTTCCTCCAACATGACACATACGGTGCAAGGAGTTTAAATGCCTTGCCTTAGGTCACGCAGGGAAGCAGTAGCAGATGCGGTAGGAGAACAGAGGCGCCTAATAGAGCCCATCACTTTCTGAATCACAGCCCTTCTGTCAGAAGCCAAAGGGAACCCCTTCACACACGCAAGGAGAAACATCAGAGAAAACAACAGTTTGTCCAAGCTCATAGTGAGCTTGGATAAAAAGGTTTTGGTCGAGCAGCCAGAGCTGAGGACCAGAGTCCGGAAGTTTTGAGTTTGGTTACTGGCTAACTGCATCTGTGCCTCTGGCGACTCCTGCAAGTCCTTCACTTCCCCACCAGCCTGCAAAGCCAGGGCAGAAATGACTTATGGAGTGATTGTGAGAATTAGCTAATGAGGCAAAAGCTCTGCCAGAGAGCTGCTCTGCCCTCAGTGGAAGAGGCTGCAATGTGTGCTCTGTCCGGGGATTATAGACTGCTCTTGCAGGGTAGGATTTAATTGCACAAGGGCTCAT
Source organism: Rissa tridactyla (assembly GCF_028500815.1). NCBI lineage: Eukaryota > Metazoa > Chordata > Aves > Charadriiformes > Laridae > Rissa > Rissa tridactyla. Next base: position 10,220,152 of record NC_071472.1, on the reverse strand, counting down.
CTGTTGCTGCTGCAATCACTGGGAGGTATTTCAACCCACCCTCTAGCCTCTGTACTTGACCCAGCAGCTCTGTTGAGCAAAGATACACTGAAGCTGCGTCTGGTGCAGCAGGAGGTGAGTTTAGGCATTTTGGGCATCATCCAGCTCCCACAGAGCTGCTCAAAGGAGGAGCTATGTAGAGCTGTGCTGACACGACAAAGGAGATCACTGCTGCCTGCAGAGCAGCACCAGATCTGGAAGGGCAGCACGAGCTCTGCCATACCTAATTGCTGCACCCCTAAAGCATGTCCACAGCTCTCCATGAAGTCATTCCAGCACAGCTAGAAAGCTGACAGGGCTTGTCCCTCTGCCTACGTGTTGGTTCCCACGCATGGCAGGAAGGACCACAGCAGAAGGATCCACATGAGGAACCACAAGACATTTCCTAATGTCTGTTCTGCTTAGAGAGTCAGGCCAGTTCACAGGGGGACAGGTTTGGGGTGTCCAGCTGCTGCGTTATTTGTCCCAGCATTATCAAATGTCTTCTGTCTTGGTCTGAGAGAAGAAGGGAGGTAGGCACAGTATTTTGTCACCGGTAAAAACAGCAATACCCAAGGTGAGGGATCAAGAAGGAATAAGAAGTTTTAATGTGACATCTCTTCCTTTTAAGACCTGCACCCCACCATTGTCAGGCGAAACACTTCTTGGACCAGTTGGTTTTGCCATCTTTGGGAAGGGCTCCTCCCCTTGCACCTGGGCTGTGTCTCTTCTCCACTCCCGCACCTGAGTGCCGGGGCAGCGGGAGGTGCTGGGCTGCAGTAACACACTGCCTGGAGAACTGCCCAGCTCTGCACAGCTTCTGCTCTTCCCTCGTGGTGTCAATCCTGGAGCCTGCACCAGTGGATGTACCAAGCCATGGCTCCTAGTAACGTTCCCTTAAGAAATAATGATTTCACTGGAAGAAGTTGCCAGTATGTTAAAAATGTAAGAAGGACAGCATTTTTGATGCAAACACTTGCTGTCTATATGGATAATGAGCTCTCTGCTGCTATTTTCTTTCTTTCTAGGGTGGAAGGCAAAGAACTGGACTTTGTGCTGAACAGACAGTTGTCAGAAGCCAGTACTATTCACTCATTTACAGGCAGCTTGCAGACATGGGGAGTAAAGGTTCGTTACATCTCTAATTTTTTTTCTTCCTTTGGGCAGGTGGCCTAACAGTCCAACAGCTGATCCTACTTTTTAAATTTAATTTTAATTGAACGCACTGCTAGAGATGCCTTAAATTGACTCTTTTTGTTTGAATTTCCTGAGGGAGTTTGCCCCAAGACCTCTACCCTAGTGATAACTTATTCTGGCCAATGGAGCCAGTGTGTATTTATTGTATATCTCTGTCCCTTCCCTGGCTTCTGCTACCATGAACGCTGCAGTTGCTGATGACTAGAAAATTACTCAAGTGTGAACTGTTTCACTGTCTGTCACTTTCCTCATTAGGCTACTGAGAAAATGTATCTACGACTCTGTCACACACAGCCCTCATTAGGTTAGCAGCACATTGAGATCATTGCCTTTTTTAAAGATGGCTGCAGGAAAATGGCTGGGTAGTTTGATGCTCCTTAGTAATAAGTGGAAGTAGCAAAACTAGGGCTCAGTGCACTCTCCTCTGAAATAATTGCATTGTTTGCAGAGCCTGATCAATGGAATGAAGTGTTACTGCTGGGGAAGTCAGATGGCAGTGCATAATCCCACTTCTTACTTCTTACTCTGAGGGAAGGGGGCAGAAGATGCTCGAGGTGAGACTAATTCATTGTGCAAAAGAGATTTAGGACAGGAACACTGTCCATTTTTGGCATCTGCTTCTCCTTGTCCCTGTTAAACTGGAGGAACTCTATCGAAGGCGGTGTATTTTCTTTTGTGTGTCAATAAAAGCAAATTCAGGTCTATCAGCTATAGCTCTAACTAGTAGCAACAAGGGTTACCAGTGTGTTCCTAATTCCTACCTGGAGCCATTAGCCAAAGTAACACTAATCAATATAGACCCATTTTAGCCATTCCCAGAAGGCTGGATTTAGCCACTATCACTGCCAAATGTCCACGTTGAGTTTCTGCTAGAAAGATGTGCTAAATGACTGCATGCCTTCTCTCTAAATAGTGCTACTTTCTTTTTAGTTCACTACTTCTTTTCCCAAGAAAAGACTGCTACTGCCTTCCACATCGGTATTTCCCCTGAAATTGGTCCATTAATTCCCATATACTCTAGAAAGACAGGTAGCTATTTTCGTGCCTGGATTTCTTTATCTGAAGAAAGAATAAAAAATAATAAAAAAGAGCAATCGAGCAATCGTAGCAATAGTAGCTACTGTTGAGCTGCAACATACTCCAACCACCAGAGCAGCTACATAATCCTACTTGCAGTAGGGCGACAGTGTTGAATGGGACCATCATATTGACAGGAGCTGCCACTGGTGTTGCTGGAAAGGGTGCATCTGAAAATTGCTGTACCGCCTGTTCTGGTGTGGCTGTTCCATGCTTGCTTTGGTGCAGTCCATGGGTGCACCAGTTTTTCTAGCTCACCTACTTACTAGATTTTGCTGGCATTGGTAGGTGAAGGTTTGCATGTCATACCACATATAAAATTGCTCAGAAAAGTCATTTTACACAAGGAACTTCGTTTATGCTTTCATTATAATGTATTTCTATTGCTGTTTGCTTCTGTATAGCGATCCCTAAGACCTGAAAGGCAGTTTAGACAAGAACTTTTGCAACCACTGAATCTTGATAGAAACGTGTAGGGCAATGTCTGGTTGCCACATCAGACCTGTGGTGCTGATGATCCATCTCTGTTCTGCCACGTAAAGGTTCGTTCATTAGCACCAGCGTAGAGGATCAGTGATGTACTGTAGTTGATTAGGTTCAGAGCAGATATGTATCCCCTAAGGATAAGATGATGAAAAAACCTTATGGCCTTTTTGCTTATTTAAAGTCGATATCCAACTCCAAGTTAAATTGGATATCAAGTACTTGACTTGCTCTGCATATATTCTCTTCAATTCCATATGCATACGATTCTTCTCATTATCTGCATTTACAAATTCAAAGGCAATTAGCCCTGAAATAGTTAGAAATGCAGAGAAAGAAATGTTTGAATTTTTATTTCCCATAAAGTTCATATTTTCTTTTTCATTTAAGTGGGACTTTAATTTGTTTTGAAGAACAGAAGACAAATGTTAACAAAAAAAGAAAGTCCCCCATGGGACTGGAGGCTGAAAAGGACCGTTATTATGAAGTATTTACTTCCTAGGCTGGTGATTCAAATATTTTTTGAGAGGCTGAGTCTATACTGGCAGGTAGAAAGCAGAACGTGATCTGTCATCCACGTGTTGAGACTGCCAGCGCTGGGATGGCTGGGCTCTGGTATTTCGGTTCTTCTTTTTCTCTGGGCAGCTCAGCTGCAGCCCTTTGTGCAATGATGAGGTTTTCTAGAGGGTAGTCTGGTTTGTCTGCTCGATGCCAGCCTGCGATGTCACTACAAAGTGCTGACATCCTGCAGCACACCATCTGTTGTGTCCAGCCCATCTCTGCGGTGGGCTGGCAGGCAGCTGGCTCTACAGGCAATAGTAGGAGCTCAAATTTTCATCCAAGCCAAGCTTTGGAGCTACCTATACAGGAGCACCCGTGTTCAGCCAGGTGCTGTATGTCAAGAACACGTGAGCTCAAGAAAAGGCTCAAGCTCACATTTAAAATGTTATCCTGGTGTAGCCTATGTGAAATAAGCTATTCTGGTTCCAAAGGAATAGGTGTCCTCATACTAAGAATTAGCAGACTGAGAAGGGTCAGCCCTTAAAATCCAGTCACTGGCCAGCCATAGGATAGGAGCCAATTTCTTGGATTTTGTTCCTTTATGTCAGAATCGTGCCACTTTGGTCAAGAGGAAAGGTTGAGTTGTGATGGCAGTTGGGAGGGTACCTCTGGGAACCTCTCTCCAGCTCTCTTGGCCACGGGTGTATTCATCGAAGACCCGTCTGTACACCCCTGCGCCCAAAACCGAGCAGTATTTCACATGGCTCGTCCCAGCTTTCCAGTGTGAATAACAGGTTCACACTCTGTGTTAACTTCATAATTGCCTTCAGTTTTATATTAGCAATCAGTTTCCTTTCCATACATAACTCGGCTTCAGACACACCAACTTTTCAGGAAAATAATTAATTTACAGCAATATTGCTTAATTCATCCAGCTTGCTGGTTGTGCCTTATTAATGCCTAGGTACAAAACTGCTTTTTTTTTTTTTTCTAGTCTGACAGGGATTCTTGGAGTTTCAATGAGCAATTAGTATAAAAAAAGCTGTCCTGGGGAGACAGAATTAATACAAAAAAAAATCCAAGCCCAAACCTTTAAGTCTTCAACATGTCTGGAATTTTGCATATTTTTTTATTCATTAAAGGATACATTATTAACTAACAATCTTCCCCAAAATACATATCAGCTATTAAAAAAAATAATACTAATAGCTTTTGCTTAAAGGTGTCACAAGTTAATTTTAATAATTGTCATTTAAAGTATAATGTCATATTCCAAGAGATCAAACAGGGTCCAGTTTAACCGATGATCCTTCAAGAGTTGTTGGGTTTTGTTTGTTGGTTGGGTTGTGGGTTTTTCTGTAGAAGAACATTTTCATTAAGAGGTACCATTTCCCAAAGCATAATTATCACAGGACTTTCCATTTGGACTTTCAAAGGAAGTGGTGGCATCAGTTGGTGGCATCAATTTCTTCTTTTTTATTAGAGCTGGTGGGAGCCAAAACTCGATTACTGGTTTTGTAATATGTGTAAACTATGCAATACCTTCTGCAGCAGGAAAAACAAATAACAGCAATGCATGAAGACACATATACAGCATGGCCCGAACTAGTACCTCACTAACGTGTATATAACCTGCTTTATAGAACCGTATCTTAACCGGGCTAAGGGCTTAATTATTATTGATTAGTTCTGCCCACTGTTCCAATATCAGTCGTTATTGAAATAATCTCCGTATCCCTCATTAAACATGCGTCTGTTTCCATGGGAATGCATTTTTAACTAAGAAGGGCTGTTTGAATATTATTGGTTTCACTGGTTGTTCAGGCTCTTGGTGATGTGGTCGCCCAATCTGTCATAGTTAATCAACTCTCATCTCTTAACACTGGCTGCAGTTATCAATGAGTTGAGGATTAATATTCTGGGCGAAGCAGATGATAAATCATTTGTATATAATTAGTGTACAGCAAGGTTACAGCTGACATGAATTTTTATCTTAATTATGAGAGAAATTTGTTCCATTAATTTAATTTAGTTTGCATGAGTGGCTAGACACCTAACAAAGTTAATCTTACACCTGTCATTACAACATTAAGGAGAGTCTCATTTTCAAGCTGTAGACACAGATACTCCAGCATATAAGGATAATGTTGCTCATTCTGATGTGAAAATAGATGATCGTAGACAGAAGATATAGAGCCGACGCTTTTTTAAAGTCTTCCCAAAGGAATATTACAGAGATTCAAATCCGGTTGCCACTGTACTGAGTAGACTAATTTTCCTTCAATCTTCCCTCTGTACTTCCTCGTGAAAGAAGCATGCAGTACTTACAAACAAAGGGAAAGATTTTTCCCGTATTTTTGTAGATATGTATTTTAATTTCTTTAACTATATACATAGAGTTAACATGTGACAATGCCACAGCACTTGTATGACATGATATCTGCATTAATGGCAACGGGTGAGGAAATACGTGCTGCCTGCAATCCAGCCTTCATATTTATGTGAAAAAGAATTATTCATAACTTCATCTGCTACACAAATGGCAATTATGCAGGCATTTCTGAGGTTTCAGCACACTGAGTAAACCTAAATTCTGTGTTAATTATCCAGGCAATTATCAAGTCTGATAAATCATACATGATTGATAGATAAGGTGGGGCTGTTTGGGTAACAGGATATGGTGTTAGTTATTTTGCTGATAATTAACCAAGCACCTAAATGAAAGAAGACTATTTGTGGCATCCCTTATAAAAATGTTTATCTTTATAGATTTGTTGATTATAGTTATTTTATTCTGGTAGGATGACTTTGGAAAAAGAAAAGCCAATACTCGAGTCTTTTTACAGCTAATGAGATGAGACTGAATACAGCGGAGACAGAAAGATACTGAAAATTGCATTCTGCACTAGCTCAACTCCAAATACATATTTGTAATACAAGCCACAGGCTCCTTCACATTTGCAGCATAAAAATAACCCTCGAACAGAAACATTAATTGAACAGTAACTCAGATTAATGTTTTGTAATATTAGTTCACAATTATTACTCTCAGCTAGGGTCAAGCAGTATATAGTTGGATATTCACAAAGAAATGACTGATTTAAAAACAAAGAGCTCTAATGGAATTCAATAGTGCTTTTCAGTCATTCCAGTTGGCATCTCTATTACCTGAAATGATTCACAGTCCATTATGGGAGCTTCCATGCTAATAGAATGTCTATCTTCTGTAATACAGACACATCAGGGCACTAACTGAGAATCTGTCACAATGAATTTCATCTAGATTTCACTTCATCTCTTCATGGACTGTAAAATTTGCTCTTGTACAATGCCTAAATTTACTGTGGGTAATTGAGAGAGATCTATAGATGCAGCACACGGTAAAAAGCGGTTTTCCAAAGATCTATTGTAAATTGTGCAGATTTGGTTCAGTTGGGGAAAAGATTATGAAGTGCTGGACACCGGTCTCTGCTAATTAAATGTTTTTGGTGAGCTCTGAAAATATTTCAAATGGATCACGGTGAATAGAAAAGCGAAAACAGCAGCCTGGTTAAAATGTCTCTCTTGCAGCTACGAAAGCAAAGAAAAATCTTTTGAAATTTAAGATACCCAAAAAAGAGGTAGGCAAATGAGTGAAAGCAGGCTCCATTACCCCTTGTAAGACTTATGGATCATATCAAGTAGACCTATGATATTTTTTATCTGTCTTGTGTTTACATAGTGTAAAGTGGGATATTACCCACTTAATCTGACTTCCTCCAGTTCTTTAGAAAATCCTCCTTAAATAGGGCAGGCAACTCCATTTTATTTTTGTGACTGAGATTATTCATCCTAACTGAAAACGTTGCTGTTAAGTTCTATGCATGGACTGTTGATAAAAAATTAAAATAACGTTTAGTGAGTAGCTCATTTTTTTTTCCAGCGGAATACTTATTGCTCTGCTCATGAAATAGATATGCTGAGCATTTTCAACTATTTCTGTCATTTCTTTTTTTTTTTTTTTTAATTTTACTTGTTTCCATTAAAAGCTAAACGAAATTATTGGTGTCCTTACCGATCACAGACTTTAATATTTGTTAGCCAATTACAATTGTGATACATTCTATAGCTTTTTTCCTAAGCCACAAACAGAATAATAGCATCACGCTCCACTGCAAGTGAAGTGATCTCAGCCTTTACATTAGGAGAAAATCAGAATGGTATGACTGCAGTTCATTACTGAAATAGGTAACTGATGAACTGAAAAGACAAAGGGCATTGTTAAATGAAATGTCATTATTAGAGCTGCTCATGTTTAACAAATGTACTGTAAGTTAATTCAGTGGTGTTTTCTCCAAAGTTCTCTGTAGGACGTTCACCATTCGTGCTTATGTTCTTTACACGTTCAAGGTATTTTTATTTTCTTCGTGGAAACATTGTTAAGTCTTAAATATACACCAGTTAAACTATTGCAAAAAATGCTACATCAGCTTTTGTCCAAGGTTTACCTCCAGAACTATTGCTCACCCTGTGATCTCTGGAAGACAAGCCTTTTTGAATGGTTTTAAATGTTTATTTACGTTATGTTTGAATAAATGCCTTCTTTTCCTTGAAGGAAGATGGAAGGAAAATTCTGAGTTTCATGGGAAAAAGATTTAGTCTTTAGGCTCCAATTCAGCAATCTATGACTATGCAACAAAGCACTTTGGCACGTGTTTAATGTCAGGACCTGAAGCATCTGGTTTAATATGTTGCTGAATTGGGGCCTTAAAGCACAAGCAGAATCTTGGACCTCATATTTTAAGAGCTGTGTAAAAGTGGTGTTCTGATATTAAATAAAAAACATATCATACTTTCAGCATCTGTGGGAAACTGTTTGCATTGCCCCAGAGGTGATAAAAATAATTTATGGACCTCAGTATTTTTCACAACAAGGAAATGACCTCACCTTTGGCAATCTGAGGTAGTTAGTGAAGCTTTTCTGCTACATTTATGGATTTATTTGAGCTACATATTCTTCGACCTGTATTTTAGATTTATTGGCAGATACATAAGTCACAGTAAATAACCTAAAAAGCAATTGATGCGCTCTGCATTTTGTGCATGGGCTGATTGACAGATTAAGAAGGGCTGCTTCTTCACAAGCAATTGAAACTTGTGCCCTTGCTTGTTATAAATATGTCTAGTGGGGCATCATGCACATTTTTTTAACCAAAAATTCTAATATAACTGGAAGATGAAAAGCATATTCAGACTCTAGTAGGTGTAAATATGAGCTTGGAAAGAAAATACATAGTTAGGCATGCTATGATAAGGGCAATCAAACTCTTGAGAGCAGCCTTGAAGCCCTCTCTTCTCGGAGCAGTCCCACTGGCTTGATACCTCTCTTAGGAAGAGGGCCGCCGAGCCCAAATCTGTGTTGCAGAGCACTAATGGTCCAAAAGAGGGGGACAAGAAAGGTTCCTCTCCTTCTGCTATCACAGTATTGACATTCCCATCAGCACTGTTAGCAGCCGAGGGCTTCAGCCAGAGCTTGCTAATGTCTTGAACGGGTTTTGAACTGCAGACCTGGGCCTCGAGTGCGGTATGCAAGGCACTCCTCGAGTCCTTTGCATAATCGTACAGGATTGAGTGATGGCATTGTGATGGAGGGAGAGTCGTGCTGGGTTTCCTCAGGTGGATCAAGCACTGAGCAATAAATAAGGGAAAAAGATGCTGTATTTGATGGTCTAGCATCTGGTTAGAAATCACAAACCTTGCAAGCATGTTTTTTTCATGACATTGCTATGGAACTAAGATATTAATGACATTAAGTAGATATCCCTAATATCTTTTCATCCCTTTTTCACTTTATGCAAGGAATTTGAAAGTTGCAATCGAGTATCTATACTGACATCTCCATCATTTGCCTGCTGGAAATTGGAAAATAAACATCCCCCTCTCCCATCCTTCTACCAGAAGTGAAATTAATTTAAAGTGTAAAGCAGGACTGTAAAAGTTTACTCTCAATCTCTTTGTTCTCGTGACTTTAAACTGATATCTTATTAACCCTTTCATGCAGCTTTTTTGGTGGTTAAAAAAAAATAAAATTGGCATCATAAAAGTTTTAAAGCAACCCATGGTGATATATCTTCACTCTCTCAGATGTAGCACAAGATACATAATTAAGAATAAAAGTTTACTCACTTGAAACTGAGCTTCATCCTCATCTGTTCAGCTATGCACAGGTTTTAAATACAGATGTAAGAAAGAAATGATAACAGATTCTATCTCTTCTACTGTTTCTATGACCAAAACCATCACAAACAAAATAAACATGACTTGGATCACAAGCAGCTATGGATTAATTAATCGTTTCTGCTACCTGAATGTACCACGGATGATCTGTGCACTGGAAATGAACCTTGCAGTGTCTGAATATGCACGGAGCTCCATGAGCGCTCCGCAGCAACACCAGCCAGCAGGCAAAACACATTTTCTCGATTTATTTCCACCCATTCGTTTAACTTCACTGCCATCTGCTGTTAAGGAAGGGAACATGTACCACAGGCCCCGGAAATATCTGTGATGTGCCCGGGTATTGATTGCCGTCGCACTTCTAACTCTTCACATTTTAGTGTGCTGTAAAGGACAGGAGGGAAATATTTGCCCATAAGGCTTGTGCCCCATGGGACAGTATGCTACTGCTACCATTGCCAGGAGGTCTTCTGATAGACTAGAAGATGCTGTCTTCCGACTAAATGAAGTGTTAAAATGGCCACTGATTAAATCAGAAGCCTGGCCCTTAGTGCAGGTTGCTGCTTGATGCCACCTTGTGCAGTTTTATCACATCAAGCCTCCAGCAGCACCAGCCTGAGTAATGCCATCATTCCTTGTGCATGGTTCCCCTTCTGCATCTTCCTCCCACTTTTGCTCTGGCGAGAAAGCCTTCCTCACGTTCCTTTTCCCAACACTATTGCTCTATGTTCCTTCAAACAGATGCTGGAAAATCCCATCTTTTCTACCTAGCTTAAAAGCACCTAGGAGAACAGCTTGAAGAGTAATCAGTAATTACAGTATCTCTCATTCTGTGCAATGGAAGCACCCGCAGTTTATTAGGCAGAGAGGACTGGACCAGATGGATCATCAGCTCTTGTCATTCAGTATGTCAGGTAGTTCCTTCCAGTCTAATTACTTGGTGCTGGCATTTTCACTGTATTTAACAACTAGAAGTACACTCAATATGGGTAATGGGTTGCATCCACAAAAACAAAACAAAACAAAAGAAAAAACCACAGGGCTGTATATAAAGACTATGAATTCAAAAAATAGAGTTTGATTACGGAAAAGATGTTAAAAGTGGAAAATATTCTATCACTGCTGGGTGCAGTTAGAGATAGGAAATCTGTAAAAGCAAGGCGTTTTCTATTATGTCCTGTGTACGTTTATCCAGCTTTGACTTAATTCTTTGGCTTTATTCAATGTAAAGCACCAGAAAACTTTACTTTGACCTCAGTAGGCTTTGAATGAGACTGTCATTAAAACTACTACGCAAGCTAAAGCAATATTTGAGGATTAACCTAACTATTGGGTTTAGATAATTAAGCTGATGGCCTTGAAAGGTAAATTATGATATTACACAGTTATATACTTTTATTACAAATATTTTAGTTTTCCTTTGCAGTGTCAGGGATAGGCTCTTGTCAGAAGCAGGTTACTACTCTAGTATTAACTCTTTCCCCATGGCAACATCTACAATCTTCTTGCTTTTCTTATTTTTTTTTAATTATTAAAAGGCTTGATAATCAATACAGCTGTAGCAAAGGCAAGATAGAGTCTATCTCCCCTTATGCTTTAGCAATAAAATTGCAGTTCAGTCCTGATCTCAGAATATCTGTTGCTATCAAGGCTAAGTTATGAACTATACGGCAGAAAAAATGTAGCTCGATTTTCAGATATGCTGTTAAGTGCAGACCTGGCAGTTAGAAAAAATCTTATTTTGCCTTATAAATGGAGAGAATTTGATAAGGAATTCAGTGAAGCAGCATCAGAATGGAACACCAACATACCAGTTCCCAAGTAGAACAACATCTGTCAGGGCAACCAGATTTGTATGAAAAAGTATAATGCAGCATTGGGTTACCTGTGGGCACCGGAGTGTGTTCTGGGGGACAGAATATATTAACAGTCATACTTACGTTCAGATTGCCTGAAAAACCTCTGTATGAGGCATGGTAAAAAATACTCTTAAAATGAAAGAGTTAAGTAAAACACCTTGGAAAGGGGTTGGTCTAGAGTTAACCAAGGTCAAAGGCCAGAGATGTGGGGTTTTTTTCTATGTGTTTTATTTCTCCGTAAAGTGTTTAAAATGATTGTTCTGATTTTAACCCTTTCACCATGCATTTTCTTCTTCTTCTCCTACACAAACATCCAGTCTTTCACAGAAGCACCCAACATATGTGCAGGAAGAATTTCAGCATACCAGAATGTCTTCAGAACTGCCTTAACATTTGAAATTGCCTCTGCTGGCAAGTTCATGGGAAGCCACTGGTGCTGCTGACTTACTGCATGGCGTGAGAGCTGCTGCTTGCCATCTTACTTTGGAACCCCCAGGTCGCTTTGTCTTACTGAAAGCAGACTTGGTTTTTCTCTCTCTTACAGGTCAGCACAAACCTGTTTTCTCTGAGCAACTGTGAAGCATGCTGCTTCACTTCATCTACAGTTCCAGAAATAAAGGCAGGCGAAGCCTGATGTGATGTTCTGATACAGCATATGCAGGTCATTTCATCCTACTTTCTAAACCAAAAAATTGCAGGCTATTTTCTGCTATACAAAGGGAGAAGTATAGCAGGAGGACTGACTACAAGGCAGCCAGCTAGGGAAGCAGAGACTGACAAAAAAAGAAAATGTATTGTCAGATATTTCTTTAAATCTGAGTAGAAAGGGAGCTGGGAGAGAGCCTAGCCAGAAGAGATGAAGACAGAGAAGTGTCTAAGCTCAGTAGAACAACAGTCAAGGTAAAAGGTTAATTATTCTCTCTGTGGAAGTTACAGTTCCTGAATTAAAGGGGGCAACTGCATTTCCCCTTGGAAGCGGTTACTGGATTCAGTCATTTTTGCTCCACATGGACTGTGCTGAACTGCCAGTGTATAGCATTGCTCACTGCTCAGCTTCCCACCAGCCCTACGCTTCCCAAAGTGAAAAGAAGTCATTTCTGCTAAGTCCATCTGCAGGAAATGGGTGGTTTTATAGAATGGTATTTTAGTTTACAAAAAGTCTGAATAAGAGAAGCAACATGTCTCTGCCATCACAGGTCATCACAGCCAGGGGTACAGCGCTAAAGGAGTACCAGTAAGTTCTAAGAGCAGGACCAAGAGGTAGGAAGCTGTAAGAGTTAATATTCCCTACACAGAGGCAGATTTAGGGGAGAAGAGATAGTAGCACATCTGCTTCTTATACTAAGCAAAAGTAATATGGATCCCAAGAAAGAAAGCAGCAGCAATGGGAAGTAGAGCTTGCTGGAGCTTTTAATGCTTGCTCTGTGAATAAGCTGTGATTTTAACAGCCATTCTAAACAAACTAGAGGGGACAGCCTGCAGCATAGCCCAGGTGTTTGTGTAGCTGTAGGAACTTTTTTCCTGATTTCAAAAGTCATGGAAGTCACAAGACATCCTTTTCCATCTTGGGTTTCTAGAAGGCATGCTCACTGATAAGAGAGCATGCTTTGGGGATATGCAGTACAACTCCAAACATATTACTTCCAGCCTCTCAAACTCACAAGAATATCAACTACTGGAGACGGTGGAGAAATTGCTAGGAGAATTCTACAACAAAAAGACCTCATTAGCCTTGCACTATAAAAAACCCCAGCACAGTCACTGGAGTCAGCCGAACTGATGCTTTTGAGTTGACTGATAAGGAAAATGCTAACAATCTTAGAGGCAAATCTTTGTCCTAAGTGGCCCTGCATAAAGGATGTGGAGCTGTGTAATAAGACGTTGCCAATTCTCCCTATTTTTATTATGGGCCTTGCAATATTTGATGTTTGTTTAAAGCCCAGCTCCTGGAATCAAGAGATTAGGTGAAAGTCTCTGTTTTAATTAAGAAACAAACAAGAAAGGTTTTCTTCATTTACTGTTTGCTGGAAAAAATAATCTCCAAGGGCACAAAAGCCAAAAAAGCAGACAGAAAAACCTTCATATTGATATACGATTTAGATATATTAAATCACCTGATTGAAGTTGATTGCATTATTTATAGAGACCAAATTTTTAATGTTTATTTTTTAGTAACACTGATGATGCCAAACCCAAGAGAAGGTTTCTTTTTTAAATGCTTTAATTAGCAACAAAACAGCTTCAGAGAGCTCCAAGCTCAAGTCAGTCGACGCCTTTGTGATAGCACTTGTGAAGGAAGAAAAAAGCACATAGCGCTGATGGCTGATGTTACTTGTATGACTGCAACCGAGCAGGATATACAGTATAAAGACAGAGCCCACATCCCTGGCCATTTCCAAACTGAGTTGCCAGATGACTGACATTAGATGCAAAAGATAATGGCAATAGTATCACTCTGCGGCACACAGGAAAGGAAATAATCTTGTCTGGAACACGTAAATCTGCCAAAGAGGAATCTTCCCCTTCTGGCATGTGATGTTAGATCTTTAGCAAGACCAAATTGCAGATATCTGATTGTAAAAGCAAGAAGCCCCACTGAAGGTAACTCACGGTTGTAAATGATACGCACCTTTCTGTCCACAATGGGCATCTGGTCCCGCTGTCAGGAAGGACAGAAAGCTGACATGGATGAACGTGGGCCGCTTACTGTCTCTGCGTGAGACAGCTTCTTCCAAGCTGCAGAGAGCGCTGAATTTGATGAACCTTTACTGTGATTGTAACCCTACTAGGTAGCTTTTCAACAACTGAGCTAGAACCTGGGTCTTCTGGACTTGGGTCTCTCTTGCTTTCTATTTTTGAATCCTTGCCCTCCAAAAAGCCTTAGAAGACCTGTACGAATTGGAAGCGAAGGCTTTTGGAGTTGTAGCTTTTTTCTCCCTCATTCTTTTGGGCAACATTGGACCTGTTTTCTAATTTACTCTTTAGTATGAGTGATTTTTCTCCAACTCATCAGCTACTGCAACTTCCCTCAACATTCTCTCCTGCACAAAACTGCAGACTCAGCAGTTGGGTATTTCTGCTACAATGTGTTCAATGCGGAAACGACACTTTTAGGCCGCATCACAGGCTGAAGATTTATCATCCCACCTCTGGGACATGGTGGGAGGAAACAGGGTGTATCACTTTTCTTTCACGATAATCATCATATGCTATATGCAGACTTACTCAGACATGCTGCACAGTTTTGTGCTAGGTGACATTCTGATGATTATCTTTACACTGTGGAGATGCTTTATTATCTTATGAAAGAAAAGATTAAATCAATATTATGTGGACCAGGTTCATATGATAAATTAAAAAATAACTTAGTAGTTCTGTGACCATGTTTTTCATGAATTATACACAAATCCCATGTGACAGTTAAGAACTTCCATGATTCCCACATTCTTGACCTTTATCTAATTTTTGGCAAGGTTCCCCAAGCTTTAGGGGTTTTGCCCAGCTTTTGAAGCGTGAGAGTTGGTCTGCACAAACCACAGCCTTAGAAAGCTAGTTCTTTGCAGACTAAAAGTGTTTTCTAACCTTATTATACTTATGATCTGCTTTTATTAATCCCTAACTAAACTCACATTAGTTTGCCCTTGAACTTTAATGAAATGGGTGTGATCATTATTGTGAAAAAGAACCTATTCAGAAAAACCAAGTATTTTATTTGTTAGCATATTCAGGTTCAATTTGTGCTGAAATTACCTATGATTTGCAAATAATAGTCAGGTTAAAAACCATCCTTTTTCCTTACCTTTGAACAGATAGAACGGCAAAAGGTAATTCATTTTTCTTAATAATTGCTTCTGTGGAAAAAGAAAACCTTTGAAAAGACAGCTAAGCCAAGTTTCTTGAACACTGCAAGAAAATACTTGGATCACACGCAGAAAAACCTTGAAATGTCCAGTGCAATAAAACTTGGGACTCCATTTCATGGTGACCATAAAATCTGCTCCAAAGCCTCCTAAAAATGGCTCAGAACAATACAGAAAATGTTTGATTCAAATTACAAGACCTTCTCAGTGATTTAAGGGACAGTAGAGGTAGTCACTGCCAGCTCAGATTTGTTTTCAGCAAGTTCACTCTTTTACTCCTTATGCATAATTGAATAAAGGATTAAAAACCTATTAAAACACATTGAGACAGGCTTTCCAAAATACAGGCTGTACACCACGAATATTTTTTCTAATGGCAGCAGAATATAGTGATGTGTCTGGTGTCACCAGATGGTGCTCTTACACCATTTGTCAAAGTGTTTGCTTTCGTGTAAGCCAGATTTGATGCTTAAAAAGATGCATTGTTCTAATGGCAGCTTTGGAGTACGCCAGAATCCACTGCTTAGAAGTAGCCAGATGATGGAGGGAGTAGACTGAATGGTAGCAGTTTGCTTTTCATTTAGGGTTAAGTTGCTTAAAACATTGCTAAACAATGTTAACCAAAGTTAAACATTGTTCTGTGGGATTGTTTCAGAATGAATACATGTATAAATTAATCAAGGTAAACGTGGCGTCTACCGAGACAGCGTACAGCTAATTTCTTCTGCGGGGAAGCTGCATTGTAAAGCAGCTTGTAAATGGTGCCGGATATCTTAAAGGTGTGCTAGTAGTGTCATAATGAGATATTAGGATGAGAAGAAGATGGAGGACTTATAAATGTTAGCATTTTTCATCCATATTTTTTCATCACAAAAGGCTGTAGATTATTTTAAAGTCAATGAAGTGAAATAATTATTGATGGAATTCTTGTAATTCAGAGAAAAGGCAAAATCATGCTTACTTGAAATAAATGGGAATCAGAACAGCGGGAATGTCTTTGTTCAGTACTTGACACGCCTTTCCACTCACTCTTCAGCCTGTTTTCCTTTTTGCTTAGCTCTGTTCAAGGTAACACTTCAAGTGCTCGTCTTGTATCTCTTCTACCTCTACAGCACTGCTATTTTCTCTTGCGCCTCTTACTACTTCTCTGCCTTCCCAATACTCTTTCACAAAAATTGACACAGAAGAAGAAGAGACAAAGAAACTCCTCCACTTTAGATCTTATTTCTCTTGGGAGTGAGGTGTACCTGTCAGAAGTCTGTTACTGTTTCAGATTATCTGGCTCCATCAGGGAACTTAACTGTTCATTCTTAGAACTATTTTAACTGAAGGATGTGCCATACCATTATGACACATAGAAGGTAAAGTCTAAATCCATATATTTTGCCTAAAATAGCCACGGTGAAAATATACACCTCTCTGCCCCTTTGTAAGGATTTGTTCCAAGACAGCCAGCAAGCCAGCAACCTATATTCTCTTGGTCTTTGAACATCAAATAAATCTTAAAGCGTGATTCTATTTGGGAAAGTTTTACCTTTTAAAAGTATATTATAAGTTCCTGGGCTTTTTGTTTTCCAACAATTTCAAATCAGATTTGCTCAGTCTAAATATAAACCCGAAAGAAAACATTTCTTCTAGCATCACAGGCACAGCTGCGATCTGAAATTTAATATCCTGGCCCAAATCGAGGACCGTGTGACGCACTTACAGTGCAATTGTTCTCGTTTCCTTTGTACCTTCTCAGGTAAAGGCTCGATGACTCAGACTTAATTAATTGTTCCATGGATGATACTGAGTCAGAAAAATCCACTTCATTCTCCCATAGATTAATTTCTCTTGACTGTGATAGCTACAGATGCCCTGAGACTCTCAGAAGAGCAGATGTCTAATGGCACTGTCCCGAACCAACTTCACGATGGGTAATTACTCCGTGTCAGCATGTATTGTGCCCGTCCTTGCCTGGGCTTCGCAATGTGTACCCATGTAGACACCGAGAAACTCTCCAGTAGCCTGATTTTCAAAGAGGGTACAGCAGGCGCTCTCTGAAAATCAAGCCTCTCATAAAATTTCTCAAAAAATGAAGCACCCAAAATAACTAGTTTACTTGAAAACTCTGACCACAGTCTTTGAGTGATGCAACCAAAATCATGACACTGCAAAAGAGAAGTCTGGTAAAAACTTTAGTATTAATCTAGATACCTAGTTGTAATATTCTCTTATTCTCCAGAAAAACTGCTATGAAAGAGCTTGCATGGATGAAATTGTAGAGAGGACCAGACACCAATTTTGTTAACTTTTGTCATGTAGACCACGAGGGAGCTGTGTTTTTTTTCTTACCAGAGCATCATCATTTTCACCATTGGATTGTCTTGTCCTCTACAAATTCCACAGGCCATAAAGTCTTTCCTCTTCCTCCTGCTTAAAAAAGGAACTACAGCATGGCCCTTTGCTGACTACATCATAGGTGACCATGAACAGGACCTTCTTCTGTTTTCTCATCCATGACTCCCACCTGGTTTACCTGCATTTGCCTTGGGTTGGTTGGGATGAACTAACAGCTTGGTAAGTGAGCTAAAAATGTTCATGTTAATGTTGCCAATATTAATAAATCAATATTAGAAATGACACAAACATCATTTTCAAGAAAAATGTCTTCCTGTCTCCCTGTATGTTTTAAGCTATTAAATGCTGAGAATAGGAATCGTGCAGAGACTGAATAGCATCTTGGCTTGGCTGTACCTTCTAAATGTCACCAATGGATGTGGTAGTGGGCATGTTTAAAACATCACTATCTAATGTTATACGTGATTGCTGAAAGGGCACTATACCTGGCAAAACGTATCAGCCTGTTTGATGGGATGCAACGGTCTGTTGCAGCCTCTAACGCAATGGCCACTGTAACAGGACTGTGACTTCGTCATTTCACAGTGCACAGTCTCACTGCCACAGATGATAATTGGGCATTTGCAATTGCCTACCGAATGGTTCCTCACGCCTACTACATCTCGAGCAATAGATGAAGGGGCGCTGTGTAACTGTAAGGAGACAGGATACCAAGACAACAAATAAAAAAGAAGATTAAATGCATACTGAGGAAGATACTGCTGCTGTGCCCGGCAGTATTGCTAATTCCAGAAATCTAGATGAAAACCTTCATAGCAGGAATTATTTCATTATGGATCAGGATGGAGGTGATTTCTGTGCTGGAGCTCCCAGGCAACAAAATGGATTGAAAACAGAGCTCATCCGAGATATGAGCCACAAAAAACAATGCAGAAATTGTTACTGACTTCAGACAGCTTGGGTTCAGTCCCCTGCAGTTGGCTTCAGCTTCTCCTGTAACTAAGAATACAAATCAGAATATAAGTCATGGCATCACTGGGATCCTTCCCATTTACTCCAAGATCAGTCCACAGCACTTTGTTTTATGATATACATACAAGAATGTTGTGCCCTAACAAACAGACACTACCATTACACAGGAAGTTATTTTATCTTTAGTTTATCTGTTATGCAGGATTTATGGAAACAAATCTGCCTTTTAGGCCTCCTCAGCATAGAAATCACTGGAAAATTACCTAGAGTCTATCTGTTTATTTACTGTGTCTGCCCAACGAAGAATGGAGCCCTTGCTGTTGCTGTTATAACCCCATCTCGCATTTTAATTCTTGCTACAAGAAACACCTAATGGTGCTAAAAGATACAGTGAGACCTACTGCTGCATTTTTCAGTGGTGACCAAGTCTGATGGTGTCAGAAGTCTAGGCTAAACAGGGAAATAAATCGTGTGGCTATAAAAAATGGAGGAAGCACTTTAGCTCAGCTTCAAGGGGTCAACATTAACAAAACTGAAAAGTCAAGACAGGATTGTTCAAAGCAGCTGCAGCAAGAGCCAGAATTTGGCTTACCTTCACAGATCAAAATAGAGCGGGGAAAGGGAAAGCAAAGACTAAAGTTGAACCTGCTAGAGATATGCAAGCACAAAATGTAAACATCTGAAGGAAGGGAGGTTTCTCTTTTTTAGATGGTACCCCTCTTGGGACTTTTTTTAAACCTAATTGGTATTTAGAAGATTGATTATCCACATGTCATAGGGGACAACAGCTCTGTCTGGATAACTGGGTGAATTTGCATCACAATTAGGTATTGGGAAGCAATGCCTTTGTGGAGTATTTTATTGAGGTTCAAGTTATCAAAGCTGATGCTGTAATGACAACAGAGATACATTTTTGTATTTTCATGCCTTTCCTTTTCACTTCCTAGCCATATACCAGGTGAAGAAAAATTCCAGCCTTCACTGTAAAGGAGGAAAATGTTTCTAGTCCTTGTGGTCACATAGACATACAGCAAACTAAAAGAACCAGTTATCTTTCTGTAAGTATATAATTTTAAGCCAGCTTTGTGATTTTGGGTGCCAGTTGTATGGGTTTTAAAGTCCCTAGGAGTTAATTAGCCCCATCTCCCGCCTTTCCTTTACTCTGCTTTAAAAAACCAAAGAAACAGTTAAGTTTTCCAGGGTAAATTTGACCCCTGCCTCGTCTGATACTCAGTTACTACTTAAGCCCCTAGTTTATACTGCCCTTGGCTTTTTATTCATCCTTTTTCTTTAACGTGTTTCTTTGAAAAGGAATTGAGACCATATCACGGCCGAGGAAGCTTTTTTACAAGTTGATGTTTCTTTTCAGTGGTTATGTTATAACCTGTGCGGGCTGCTGCCTCTGAAGGTCACATACATCCCTTCCTAACACTCCTCTGTTTCAACCCTTCTTCTTACCCCTGCTTTTTGTTTGTTTGTTTGTTTGTTTCAGTCTTCCTCTCCATGACAATCAAATTAGAGCTGTACAGCTCTCCGCGAGGAGAAGGCAGACAAAAAGCAGAAAGCCTGTATTGCTCTGGTGAGCGTGTTAGCCTCTGGGGCTGCATAACAGCTTTCTGCAACTCTAATTAAGACGTGGCCTGTGGTTACAACAGTATGCGGCCTGAGCCAGTCTGGCTTATTTTTGCTTTTATTATTATTGTTTTGACCCCTCTGTCAGGGCAGCAGTTGTTATGGACTGACTTGGGTATGCTGTGCTGCCCTCCGACGGATGCAGACCATGCTCTCGCGTGGCTTTTCTTGTTCCTTCACCTCCTGGAGATGTCTCTAGCCTAACAGGGAGTTTATTTTTTATAATGCTCTGTGTGTGTCAAAGAGCCTAGAAACTGAACGCCTGGCATAGACTTGAAACGAGACCACTGTCAGGTATTTCCGAAGCCAAGAAAGGCTACGCAAGCTGTGGGTTCCTTGTGCGTTGGCGTATTTTTATTCCTGAGTCCAAAGCATGTTAGCGACCGACCAGTGCCTGGGTGCAGCTCTCCAGCCCCTGGCCCCGCCAAGGTTCACCCACCGGGCCTACGTGGTGTGGCCAGTGTGGCCCGGGAGGCCAGGCTCCAGCACGCCCAGTCCCTCCCGGCAAACAGTCGCCTGCCTTCCCAACAGGGCTGCGCTTCCACACGGGCCCGATCGCCCACACCAAGCTGAGGCAGCACCCAGTTACGGGGTAGCAAAGGCTCCTTGAGCACAGGACAGAGAAAAACAGTGAAATCCCCCTCAGCTATGAGGTGGCCTAACGCCACCAACTGATGATGAGGAGCGGCGGTGCCCTGCGGGGCACGAGAGCCCGTGAGGCATCCCTTAGCTCACGGAGTGCCCAGTGACTTCTCCTCCATGCTGGCGAGAGGCCTCGGGTCCCCCTGCAACAGCGAAAAAAGAGAAGGGAGACGGGCGGGGAGGCGCCCGCGGGTGCGGGCATGGCGACGGGCCGTGAGGGGCCGGCGGCGGGCACGGGGGTCGGTAGGGGCGCGGCCCGCGGGCAGGGGCGGGCGGGGCGGGCCGGCGGTTGCGCTGCGCGCAGTCAGTCACATGAGCCGCCGGGGCAGCCGCGCAGCCCCCGCCCTCCTTCCCCCACCCCGCCGCACCCCTTTGGCCGCGAATGGCACGGCCCGGATGCGCTTGTACGCAAGGAGGGTGCGGGCGAACCATTGAGCGGGGGCGGGGGAACCCGGCAGCCGCCGGCTGGGAACACCCCCTTGGCCCGGGCGCTGCGGCGGGGGGAGCGGACGTGACAGGCCGGGCGCAGGCTGCCGGAGACGGAGGGCGATGGTGGTCCCCAGGGGACAGGAGCACCAGGGCCCCCAGGAGGTACCGTAGCCGCGTCTCTCCCGGGCAGAGCGGCGGAGGTGCCGTCGTTCCTCCGCCCCGCTGCACTGGCTTCCCCCGGGCTCTCCGCCGGCTCCTTCCCCTCCCCGCGGGGCCGGGGTTCCGCCTGCAGCCCGGGGGTCGGTGCTGTACGGCGGGCTGGGCCCTGCGGCCTCCCTTGCCCCGTGAGGTGAGGTCCCGCGGGGCGGGGGGAGCCGGGCCCCGCTGCGGGGGGAGCCGGGCCCTGTGGGGCTGCAGGCAGTGCCTGTGTAGGTCACCTTCCGTGCGGCATTTCGCTTCTCTGTCCCGTCCCCCCTCCGCCCCGTCTCTCTCTTTTCAGGTCTCTGTGGGGAAAGGAAGGGAGAAGGGGGGGCTGCCGAGCAGATTTTGGGGAAGAGGGGAGGAGGGCGCGGAGGTGGGTGCTCGCAGCCTCTGGGGGGGAGACCTGAACCCCCTTTGGCCGCCTCTGGGACTGAGGTGTCTGGGTGCTCTGTGCCCCCAGTAAATCATGTGTAGCCCTGGGGCTGGGGGCTTTCATCCCATCACACGGGGACAAGAGCACCCTTCAGAGGGTGCTGTGCTGGTGAGGCTTTGGAGCACTCAAACTATCCAGGCTGCCCGGCAGAGTTTAACTTTTTTTGTTACTGCCCTACCTTGGGCTTGCTGAAAATTGCGTTCCCCAAAAAGGTGGAATTCCACGCAAATTTCTCCTCCTGTTTTTGTAAAAACATTATAGAAGCATTAAGGGGAGGTGTACAATTTTGAGAACCCTGAAATTGAAGGAAATGTGCAATACGGAGAATAAATTAACTGTGTTATGGCAACAGGAGCAATCTGGCTGTCTGGAGGCAAGCAGCAGACCAGAAGTTTAAAGAGCAAAAGCAGATTAAAGTATTTAATTGCATGACAAGGATGTGATGTTAAATCCATGTAGAAATGCATTCCCTGTTTCTTTAATGTCTTTCAAATTAACAACCAAGTTGCTAATGAAAGTCAAGGTTTTCCCTGATATGTGGTCTACGTTAAGGTAAAGTTTGGAGAATATTCATTTAAAGAATGAAAGAGAAACATTGAACTAGTGTTGTGTGTTTAATTTGTCAGGTTGAAACAAGAGAAGATGAGGAACAAAACATCAAGTTGACTGAAATTTTGGAACTGTTGGTGGCTGCTGGGTATTTTCGAGCAAGAATCAAAGGATTATCACCCTTTGACAAGGTGAGACCAATGCAGTGTTTTTAAAAACCTTTTTTAAGTACATGAAGATGACATATTTTTTGCAAGTTAGTTTAGCAGTTCTAGGTGATTAAAAAAAGATACCTGGAACACACGAGGCTTTCCTATGTAAATAATTCTGCAAATGACCCAGTTTCAGACGGACAGGACCTCTTCAGTCTTGAAAAATGATTTTGTGCAGCAAGGCCTGTTTTAAAGGAGACAATTGGATGCTAATTGCTGGTGTGCTTTTTTGTGGGTGTTATGGCCTAAATTAGAGGCATATATGGGGAAATCTGCCCCCCTCTCAGCTGCAGTTAGAATAGCTAGAAAGACTTGATACTTGGAGATAGCATGGTAATTTTAAAAAGAAGTACTCATTAATGAGAAATGAGGAAATATTTGTCTTGAGAGGCTCTGTGTAAGGGCGGAACAGTTAGCTTAGTGAGATTATTTTGGGGCTGTTTTTACATATCTTTAGAATGTCATGTATGGTAACCTTCCATTGTCCTAGACAGGAAGTATGGGATACTGACAGTGAGCAAAGTTCAGGTTGAAACGAGAGTTCTGAATTGTTTTATTGCTGACTCTGTGAGAAATGCCTGAACAAAGGTTTGGAAGCACAAAACTACAGCAGCCTTGAAATGGACTCTTCTGTTTTCTGCTGTCTCTTTCATCATAGCACAGCTTTACTTTGCAGTGCAATTTTAGTTTCTTCTAACTACATAGCATTACTGACCGTAGCTGCTCAGGAGACTGTGCACACAGACATAAAGTAGGTTCAAGGAGACCGCCTTAGGATGTAATGTTGTTGCATTTATGTGTAGAAATGGATGCATCAGGTTTATACTTGCCTAAATATAATTGCAAAGTTACCATTTCATGACAATGCCCAACGTTTACAAAATTGAGCATTGCCATTGAAAATTATCTATCTGCTAGTATAAAAGGGATACTGGTTAAGTGTTTCAGAGGGGAATGTGAGAGAGGGAATGGGTTAAGAAAACCTTGTATAGAACACCCCAGTTTGCTATGTGATGTTGGTAAGTTATTCCATATTTTAATCCCTTTTTCTGTTTTCTGCCTTTGCATACGTTTAGGTTATCTTGCATAGGTTTATGCAAGGTTGTCTTTAAATAATTATGGAATTTATGTAAAGTTGATGAAATGTCTCAGGAGCTTAAATACGCCTAAGTATCTGTAGGAATAGGGTCTGAAATACAGATTTCTACAGAGCTGATGATTTCCATTACTATACTGATAGCCTAGCACTTGGCGTTGCATATGTGTCAGCAAGCAAAGAATAATAGCAGCAAAGGTGTGTGTATATATAAAGGTAAATATGTGAATACAGAAATTGTAATCCTTGGTAAAATTTTGATATGCTTACTTTTTAAAGACCATGACGTTTAACATTCTATTATGGTCTATCTATTTATTTTTTTTTATTTGGAAAGCTGTTTCAAAACTAGTATCTAAAGCTAAGAGAGGACTTCAGAATTACCCTGCTAGCTTTTTTTTCTGTCATCTTGTATATATGGATTGTATGTAGAAGTTGATAAATGTACACTATCTGTATGTATTTTAGTCTCTATATAAGAATACTGAGGATGAAGAAAATACTAAGCTGTAGTTTCTAAAATAAATAAAGCCTTTCAGATGTATTTGGTTTTACCTCTTCAAATTAAAATGGAACTAACCATGCTGTTGCTCCTTTCCTAGGTGGTAGGCGGCATGACGTGGTGTATCACTACGTGCAACTTTGATATTGATGTTGATTTATTGTTTCAGGAAAACTCTACTATTGGTCAAAAAATGTAAGTTGATTAAATGGCAAGTGTGGTATTTTTTTTTCTTCTTAGAAAAGAAGAAGTGGGTGAGGGTGGGGAAGTTACCTGTTATTTGCTCGTTTATAAGAAAGATTTTTAGTCCGAGTTTCCTGCTTTTCAAGACCACTCATTTGCGAAATGTTGCACTGATTTCTGGGTTTCTCAGACTGTAGTTCCACAAATTGTAAAACCAAAAAGTAGCTTATTCCAAAAAAGGCAGTGCTATTCCCCTCTGAGCTGCCATGTTCTTATATCCCTACTTAGCAGTGAAAGCGCTTATGTGGCTCCACATTGAACTGGATTGGGAATTGATCCACATTAAAACCTACCAAAAAAAAAAAAAGTGAAAATAGTTTTAACATGAATCACTTCCTGGATCCAGTTCTCTGTGCAGCTGCACAGATGCTTGTGCTGGCACAAGAAGATGATGCAGAGGCCAAAACAAAGGGCAGACGGAGACCACGCTGCTGGAAACTGGAGTGCAACATTAGAAGACCTTCCTTGAGTTCTCTATGTCTGCAGCTTTGCTGTGTAAATAACCTCTGATTCTTCTTTATCGTTCTGGGTTGGGATTGGAGACATCAGCAAATGGAATTTAAAGCATGACGCTGTTGCAGAAACAGTTACCTGCCCCATACTGAGGAGGAGGAGTTCCTTCCTGATAGTGACGCAATGAGGCCATTTTGGTTTGATTTATTTCTTATGCGTGGAATTGGCTCAGTAAGCCAGCTAATTCCTGTATTAGGGAGGTTGTAAAAATTGTTTGTGCTGAGAAAGGGAATACATTCTAAACTATGTTATTTCTTTATGCATTTCTGTGATAAAAGAGCCATAGTTAAAATTTGCAGGAAGTAAGAATATCCAGTCAAGTTACGCTTGCATGAAGAGACTTGTTTGCTCGATGTAGTTGGAAAGAACATCGTCCTGTGCTGTTTTCTTGAAAGTCATTTAGCATTGGCAAGACTGTAACGCATTTAAAAATAAAGATTTGTGATTATTCCCTTTAATTTGGATACATTCAGATCATCACCGATAACTCACTACATAAAGCATTGTTAAGTGCACAGAATTACGTAGAGACTAGGCATGAAGATGGTGGTGGTAGTTTTTACAATTGCCAAGTTTTTATAATTGCCATCGTTGTTATCCTTAAGAACAGCAGGTTATGAAATAGTTAAGTTGTTCTGAAAGTGTTCTGTTATCTTTCCAGCTGACTGGATATAAAACTGGCAAAACAAAAACCAGGCTCCTCTCCCAAAACAGCAACAGTGATTTATTTGTGAATCTAAAGTGTTCACAGTCACACAAGCATAGGCTGTTTTGGTGTCAGTGTAATGTTTATATTGGTGGTGGCTCACTGCTTCTGTGATGTTCTCAAGATAAGGAAAAGTTAAGTTGTGTTTTCTCAGTACTATTCTGAAGACGCTTTGATGGTGTCCTGTTATTTAATTGCTGTTTTGACATAAACATGGAAACATACGTTAGGAGAGGATCTTGCATCTCTTGGATAAATAACTTTCTTTTTTTAAAATGGCATTTGCTTTGATTGTGCTGAGGGGCACTGCTATTTTCATGTTATAGAATGTTAGTATAGTGCCATAGAGGAAATTGCCTTTTAAGAATTATGTCAAATTTTTCACTTCTCTTAAGAAGTGTAACTTTTCAGGCTCTGTTCCCGGACTTCAGTCTTTTTCTCATATCTCTTGCTCCCCTTTTGTACTTCCAGAATATCAGTTGTTCACTTGGGCAGTACTGAATATCACTGAGATCAGCACTGGACCAGTTCATTTTTTGTCCTTCATGGAAAAATAGTTTTAGTTTTCCCAGTACAGTGTTCATCCTCAGTGCTGACACCTGCTCTAAAAATGTGCTTGACAGCATTGGCAGCAAAAACCATACCTTGCCCTAAAATAAGGGATGCAGTGGAAGCAGGATGATGTTCTTGTAGATGAATCCCTTATGCTAGGGTAATCCTTTTCCTTTACCAGCTCTTACCTGAGCTGCAGAACGAGATGGTTGCCAGCAAATTCAGTTCCACTCGCTTCGAAACCATGTGAAGTATACTGTCTATTTAGATTTTAGGTGTAATATGTATTTAAACTCATAAAGTTTCGGTTGTAATGTCAAGATATATTTTGGGAGTTCTGCTAAACCAATTTTTAAGTCCTTACATTTGATTCTGGACTTTCTTTGAGTGCACGTCTTTTACTTAGTGTAACTGTTCTTAAAGATAGTGTTTCTTCATGTGTGCATATATTACAATATGCAGAGGTGTCTGTAGATATATCTTACATAGGCATTTCATCTGATCAGACATGCAGATCTTAAAATGAAATCACAAGGTAGGAGCCTGCAAGGGAGGGGTTTAATCACCTCTTCACAGACAAATAATATCCATAGCACAAGGTAAAAGCTATTTTGTAGATGAAAGTTTGATTGCTTTTCGCAGCTGTATACAATGGAAGCCACTAGAGGGAACCTTCTAACTACTAAGTGTGTTTGCAAAAATAAATTGTAATTTACAAAAGAAAATTGTAGCATATATAAATGTGTGTTTTTGTTGTTTTGTAATAGTGCCTTAACCGAAAAAATCGTGTCAGTATTACCAAAAATGAAGTGTCCTCATCGTTTGGAACCACATCAGATCCAGGGATTGGATTTCATTCATATATTTCCTGTTGTACAGGTAATAATTTTGAGATGTATGGATACTTTGCTGAAAAATGCCATAAAACTTGCATAAACATTTTAACAAGATCTGTATTATTGTTTGGCTCTTTAGTTAACTTTGGGAAGAATAATGACAGAGAAGTAGTTTAAATGAATGTTTTTAAAGAATTGGGTGCCAGATGATAGAATTCTTAAGTATCGTTTGATCCACATTTAAGAAAAACACAAACCAAACTCCTTGACTCAGATTCTGCCTTTTGTGGAATTTCTGCTTAAAGAAACTAAAGTTTAAGCTTGTTTTGGAATCTGATAATCTACTTTGCCAAACTAGGATGTAGAACAAACATCTTACAGTCTATGTTTAAGCTTGTGGAGTAAGTTATGCAGATAGTCATTCAATGAAAAGGATACGAAACAGGCAATAACCACTTGGGGTTTTTTTTTTAAGCATAATTCATCCTTCATTCATATCACTTAAAAAACTGTACGGGTGGAAAAATAGTGATGATTGTGATCCTATTACTGTGTGTTTGTTGAGCACCACTAACTGACCACGTGCACGCTCATAGTTCTCCATTTCATTAAGGTTAAGCTAGCATGTGATGTGTTCCAGTTAGTGTGGTATCTTGAGAATCCTTGGTATGTCTTTTTGACTTTGCCTTCATCTGCACACAGATATGTATCTTTGATAAATAGGGAAATGAACACTGTTAAGCAAACTTCTTTTTCATTAAATATCTCCTTGCCTTCTGCCTGTGAAAGAATTTAGCAAGTAAGAGTTTAATCTAAATTCCAGTTTGTAAGAAGTGGGGAAAACTTCCTCTTGTCTCTTTCTCGTTATCTTCTAGTAGGGGGCTTCTGAGGAAAAACACACTTAACTGCACTCTGCACAAAAAGACGTGTGGTGTGTGCTACTGTTATACAGCTTTCAAGCTGTGCTCATGCTGCCTAAGGTGGAAAGTTTGTATCATGTTAATGCGAGTTTTTACTTCTAAACTTGTATTTTCCTACAAAAAAAAAAATAAATCCCAACCCAGGTTAATTTCTTGCCCTAGTCACTTGATGATAGTGATGATGGTAATGAATGGTTACATTTATCAGAAAAAAGACTTCTCTCACAGGAAAAATAATTCTTCTCCTAAAGTGAGAACATGAACTATTACTCCTGCTGTAAAAACTACAGCAGTAACTATTCTTTTTCTCTGACCTGCGTTATGCAAAATCTTGATTTAGGGTATTACCTCTGGAAAGGAGGAATATTAATTCTAAGCAGGGAGGAAATCAGCTTTCTCTGAGAGCAGTAATTCTGGGTATTAGTAGCTGACCAGTAGGTGGTATATCTAATCCATGCTTGGTGAAGAAGCCTTGATGAGCTTAGTTTTTTTGCATGTAGAGGATCTTTTTTAGAAATTGTGGCTTTCTGTGAGGTCCCTGTGAAGTTCTGCCTACTCCAGATACTATTGGTTCCTCATTTTGTCCCAACCAAGCTAGGCTTTCAAGAAAACTTCTATTAGTGTCACCAGTATACTCTGCTCTGAAAAAGGCCATGTGAGTGCTATAATAGGCTGACCACATCATGGGATGTAGGAATTATGTATTTAGACACAATGCCCTGTTAAATTCAGGAATTCACTTGCTATCTGTAAATCTCATATCAGTCCCCAAAACTTGCAGAAGCTCTTTCCTCTGCCTGGCGTTGTGTTCCAGTAGTTCTTGCACTGTACAAGCTACTCTGGTGAACTTGATGGGAGGAATTTAGATTAATCCTTCCCAACAGGAAGAAATTAGATTGAGTTGGCTCACTGCCATAGACTGTAGCAGAATTTAAAAAAGAAAAAAAAAAAGACTAAAAAAAATTCCAGTGGGCAGAAATGGTGCAGTTCTTCCTAGTAAATTCTGCTTATGTTCACAGAGAAAAGTATGTACATAATCTTGTGTTGAGATGTGCTTTGTAATTAATAGTCTGCATTTTCATCTTTCTTGTTGTCATCATCTTCCCCTCGCTTTCCAGGGGTTCATGCTTATAGCACAGAAAACTGTTGCTGGTTCAGACTTGGATCCCAAGATTGATCTGATCTCTTATGTGACCTCCTGCACGGGCTGTCAACAACCCACAAGATTTATCTTCTCCAACGTTGTTTAAAATGTACTTCAATCTCTTGTGGCTTTTTGTGTGGTCTTATAAATGTCAGAAGAAGCCTTTTTTCTTATACAGGCATGTGGTTCTTCTTGAACACTTCATAGGCTTGAAGATATGTCTTTTCATGGTGGAGCTGTAGTTTTTGAAAACAATAGGTGATCTATATTAGGAAGATTTGATAGAAACGCATATAATCTAGACGTAACGGCTTCTACCTGGGGTACAGCCAAGATTAATGAGGTTGAGGTCATGCTCCAAGTGGTGTCTTCTGTCAGAGTATAAGGGACTAATGATAGAAGACAGGTTCAGTGTTGGGTTCTGGCACTAAGAGCCCAGAATATTTTCTGTTCGACTTCTAATTGCTTCAATTTCTGGCAGAGCTCTAGCCCATCTCCTCCCACTCAGGCTGATAGAGATGGATGCTGTGAACAGTTCAAGCTTGCTTTGTAGAAGGATGACCATAGCATAGCCCACAGACGGTATAAAAGCCACCTGGACTATCCATTTGTTTTCAAGTATGCTCCCATGCTTCTTTGGAGTGGAGAGGGAAGAACCTGTGTGCATGCAGAGTACAATCACACTTTTGTATACGTGCTGTAAATCCAATGCTTCCTAGAACCAAGGGATTTATTATTTATTCAGTGTGACCTGCTAAGTAGAAGGACAACATTGATAGCTTTTACAGCACAGTAGAGTTTTGAGTTTTTTGAACCTCAAATAGGATATGTTGTGCCGGCTGGTACAGCTGAGCTCTTGGTCTGGTGAGTTGTGAGGTGTGCAGGCTATTCCATGGTATAGATGAAAACAAAAAGCTAGAAAATTAACATTAATTTGTTTCATGAACTACTGCTGCGTATTTTTCATGTATTAATCTGTATTTTGATAATATAATGTTATTAATGTTGAACAAGTACTAACAATGAATACTGTAGATAATATTATTACTTAGTGTGGTGAAATGTACTTTGTCGAAACGTATTTTTAGCTTAGGTAGTAGGTTTCTTGTGCTAGAAGGTAGGATTTATGCCACACAGATTTTTTGGGAGGGCACTTTAGGTTTGGGTTTTTGGTTTTTTTGGGTTTTTTTTTGCGGGGGGTGGTGGTGTATTTTTTTTCCCCCTCCTTAAAGATTCAAGCTAGCATAATAATGTTTAAAGTGGACCACATCCATTTCTGTTCCACAGATGCTCTTAATTTTCCTTTTGGAATGATTTTATTGAAGATCCAATCTTTTGGATTACAGAAATTCATATTGGCAAAATTTCAATTAACTTTGCTTATGCCTGTGAAGGTTTAATATGGTTTTGTTCATAAATTAATTTGTCAACTTAGAATTCCTAATAGTTGAAATTTGCAATAGAATTTTCTTTTCATACTTACTATAAGAAATTAATTAGAATGTAAACCCAATTCAGTATGTGAGAAGTTACAGTGCAGACTAAATAAAGGGGAAATCATACAACAAAATAACTAATTTTGCAATACACTATTTACAAATAACATTCAGAAAAGTGTTTTTTTTGGGATAGCAGACCCTACTCCAAGGAGCTTATAAGGGAAGGCAGTTTGATCTTTGGACTATGGAATCCCACTGTAGTATGAACAGGCTCATTGAGGTTTGTATGGTTCAATATAGTTTAATAGGATGAAGAATATTTAGGCTTTTCCATGTAAAACTTTTATTATAAGAAAAGATGTGTGGTTTCTTAGCTTATGCATTACCTGATTGCTCTACTTTTAGTATGTAGAAGAAGAGCAAACATGAAGTTTTTAAAATAGCTAATGCTGAGTCATTTTGTTAGGAGTAGGTCCCTGAGTTACCATGTTTACAAACAAACGCTCTTGTTTGTGTGCTTAAAATGTGCTTTTAGCTTTTATCATGTATTAAAAATAATTATGCAGTAGTTTGGTGTTTGCTGCTGTTGTTCTTCCCCTTTCCACAGATACAAACGTATTTATTTTTTTTTCCCAGTGGCTGGTAAAACGTGCAATAGAAACAAGGGAAGAAATGGGAGACTATATTCGTTCTTACTCTATATCACAATTTCAAAAAACTCATAGACTACCGGAGGTAAGATCAAGCCAGTTCTTGTTTCTATTATGATATGTCAAATGCTCGGGTGCAGTACCAGCTTCACCACTCTGAAACCAGCACAATATACCAGAGTTGCCTTTGCTATCGTTTTCTTAATAGGTCCTTGATCATAATGAAATGCTGCCCACTTTGAAGTTACATGCTTAGAACAGTGTTGTGACCTTCTCTTCCTATTCTGCAGTAATGATATGAAGGTTCCTTGGTGTGGGAGGAAAGCTGGAACGAGCCTGGTATTCATTGATATCCCAAGGCAATTCCCTATTTAAAACCTGGAACCCAAGTTTTGTCTCTAATTCAGTAACAGCATTAAAGGTAGATGTTCCTCGTGTTGGGAAAGACAGCTGGATTTTATTAGCTTGAGGTGGTTTGCATTTTGTTTTCTTTGGTTTTTTTAATTATTTTTAATGCTTAGAAACTAAAATAACAGTAGGGGAAACTTCTCTTTTCCACATTAAGCCCATCCCAACTTCATTTCTTCATAGCATAATAGTGATTGGAGATCCTGGTAGTGGGCTGGAATTGGTTTGTCAGGTACTGTATAAGCAGAGAGCAGAAAGACTGCTGATCTGGATACAGTTTTAAAGACCCTCCTACCTGTCTGATGAGAGAAGCAAATACTTTTCTGTGTTACAGGAAATCACTAACATTTCACCAAATAATTGGGCCGCTCAATTAGAAACTATGTGACAATTTTGTTTGCTAAACTCATTGCGATTGTTGAGATTTAATCTCCGTTCCCGTTATTTTTAACCACCTCTGTTAATGTCTTGCAGGATGATGAATTTATGCAAAGAAAAGAGAAGGCTATCAAAACTGTTACTGATATCTATGTAAGTATGTTAGATTTTCATTATCAAGAAGCAAGTGGTTTCTCTAATGAGATGGTGGCGGTTAATTTTCTTTAGTGCATCCGACCCTGGGTTTTCTCTTGAGAGGGTCCCAATTAATTTACACATCGAGCTTCATTCTTAGAACAAGTCTCAAATGCCAACGTACCAGATCGAAAACCTTTTAGATGTACACTTTAGGCGTTGGTAAACCATATCAACTGCCTGCACAGAGAGTGTGGAGTTCCATGCTATCAAACAAAAGTCACAAGGTAGCTTGCGGACTGTGAAACCCTTGGCAGACTAAGTGTTGGTTTGAAGCTATCAGCAGTTGGACTGTTTATCTTGTAATTAATCAAAATGGTGATGATGTCTTCAATTTAAATGTCTGCGTTTCAGAACTTCTCTCTTTTACTTGTAATTATCAATGAAAACACACACCCTACTTTGGAAATGTTTTTTCCAAGTAGGAAATGTCGGTTGGGAAATGTGGTGTCACCTTTGTTCTTCAGATGCAGATCTTCTAAGTCTTGAATAAACTGTTTGTTTATATTTTTTGAAAGCTTGTCAATCCTGGCAGTGTTCTTGAACATGTAGAGTAGATAGGCCATATCACTGTGTCATACCTGAATTCAGATCCCTAGCTAGCAACTTGAGTTTCTCTCCTCACTTTCTTTCTAATTTCCCTGTTTGCTTGTGACATTGTCACTTCACTGTTTGAGAAGTCATGAGAAATTTGGGTGTGCTTTGAATGGAATGCTTTCAAAGCTCTTCAATAAGTGATGAAACCACACTCTTCTGGGAAAGTCAATGCTATTAACAGGTAGCTCTAGCCAGACTCCTGAAATTCTTTGTCCATGAATAGAGAGGTTAAGTGCCAGTATAACGAGCTACATGATAGCTTGTATAACAGACCAGACAAGTCATCTTACTCTTTTGCCATGTTTTGGAGGTAGTAGTTTTTCCATATTAACTAGCTGAGTGCTGCTGAGCCTAATATATAAGTGGTTGAATTACAGTATAGGTTTTAGAAAGACATTGCTATGAGTCTCCAGCCTGTCTAAATATCTCCGAGTAGCTCTCCTGCCTTTGAGCACACTGACTGCACTCCCCGCTTTGGATCTGTCTGCAGGGTTGATAAAGGTGTATTCTGTCTTCTCTTCTGGATCACAGATCCAGAAAAACCTAGTTTTTAGGTGCATCTTCACGGTAGATAAAGTTTTGACATTTGTTCATTGCTGCTCAGAGTATCATTAGACAAACACCTTGTCTTAATTGCATGAGCTCTGTCAGGATTATATCCTCTACAGCTGGCACCTGATCTTCTTAATGGAGGGATTAGTTCATGAGACCTCTTAAGGCATCAAGGCATGAGCGCAGTCTAGAAGAACACACAGAGTTAATTTCCAGGGGAGAAAGTGCACAAGCTTTTTTATCTATCCATAGGAACTGGAAGAAGGAGAAGACGGCTATTAGATGAAGGCTCTTTCACAGGTCACCTTTAAATCATTATGCATTGCAATTGGAAGAGAAATCCACTTTCCTAAAAGAGGATCAGCAAGTGTGAAAGATTAGTCTGTTGTCTGAATTCATTATTATAACTCTGGTCTAAGGACCTGCCCTGCTCTTCTCAGGGGGACAATACAATGAGATTTACGGTCACGATCAGGCCTAAAGGTTAGAAAAGGGAATATTAAATATCAAGAATGGTTATTGGAATAAGAACTACTGCAGCTGAAAGGTGACTATCTAGTGAATTGAGATTATCTTGCAGTGGTCTTGTTCAGCTACTCGATTGTCTGATGCCAAGACTAATATTTATAGTATGATGCCTACACTTTATATAGCGCAGGTATAATATAGAATGCCACCAGAAAAGCTGTAATTACTTTTATGACTTACATTGCTTTTCTGTAGGTGTGAAAGTACATTTTGTGGGAGATTCTTGATCAGAAAAAGCTTTTTCATGTGGCAGGCAAAAATGTAGTAAGAATTAATAGCTGGCAACCAAGATGACAGAAATTCAGATTAGAAATGAAGTAAAAATTGCAAAGGGTTTGCAAATTGACAAATTCAGGAGAAACTTGCCAAGGAATACTGTCTATTTTCACTTGTTTGAAATCTCTGCTTTGGGATTACATGTCTTTGAAAAAGGTTGAAAGCTCTTTCAGCAATGTTATGGTGCAGGAATTGCTTGTTGAAAATAATAGTTTGTGTTGTACAAAAAGCCAGACCAAGCAAAAAAAATAATCTTCCTTTTTTATTTTCTTTTAGAATCTTTGCATCTTATTGCATTGAATCTTTTGTCCCATATGAATAGGATTTTTTGAAGTTAAATGTATATATGGACAGCTCAACCTTGATTTCAGCTTTTGTTTTTGTAAGGTACTTTTTCTGAGCATTCTGAGCCTAGCTGCAAAGGATTTAAAAGATATGAATGTGAAACAGACCAGAAGAGAGGGGCGTGTATCTTTTTGATGCTGTTTATTTGGTGGTGATGATGAAGTTTTTCTCTGCTGTGATGAGGGCTAGATTTTTATTTCAGAAAAAGGAGAAGAGAAAACGTCACTTAATCGATTGAGGAAGACACTTTTTAAAAAATACCAATTGGAGTAAAAAAAAATAAAAATAAATCTTTGCGATGACAGGTTCTTGGTGAGTTTTTTCGGTACTTACTAGCACGATAGCCCTAAATAGTAGACTTCAAGTAACTTTAAAATTTTTGTTCCAGCAACAGAAATGTTGCGTTACAGACTCACCAAACAAACAGCAAAAATAATTCCAATAAAAGTAATTCTTATCTAGTTTCCAGTTTCTGATTTGGGGAAAGCTGAGGATCTCATGATTATTTTTTGTTTGGTTTCTTTGGTTTGTGCTTGAGGTAGAATAATTTTTTGGTTGTCATGTAGGCTTGTATAGCAGCATAGTTGATCTCTATGGAAGGAGGGAGAAAAAAGGTACTAGGCCATGTTTACAGTGTTACAACAGTTGTGTCAATGTAAACAGTCAGGATAGTGGCTCTGTCCTTTTGTTTCCGTTTTGTTTTTAAATTGGAAGTAGCTCTGTCAGCATAAAATAGTACTTATGAATCCTTGTTTTGTTTGATGGGCTGTTCTCCAGCTGTAGGATCACATTAAGATAGCATGAGATCCAATGGTTTTAGTGCCAAACTTAAGATATTTTTGTTCCTTAAATTGCAATAAAATCTGCTTTAATTCCATTTTACCCTCTGATCGTTGAGTAGATAATGATTACATTTAGTTATCCAATAGGAGATCAA
Source organism: Rissa tridactyla (assembly GCF_028500815.1). Lineage (NCBI taxonomy): Eukaryota > Metazoa > Chordata > Aves > Charadriiformes > Laridae > Rissa > Rissa tridactyla. The sequence continues at coordinate 10,184,711 of NC_071472.1, read as the reverse complement.
AAATAGAATGAACTCACAAAGGAGGTGAGATTTCTAGACGCTGGCATTATCGGCTAAATCATAGGGCTTTTTTTTAATAGATGTGGATTGTGTTTGATTTGTCTTTCAAACGTCATGGAGGAAATAGTTGAAGAAATCATATTTGTTGTTAAACACTCACATTTTTAAAAAAAACCTGAAAGACAGATCCTGTAGCAGATTGTTTAGAAGTAAATTCAGTAAGATTTTTATCAAGTAATTCCAAAAAGAGAAAGTGTAAGGATGAAATAAACATCCTTGTGTAAGTATATTGAGTTGGAAAACAAACAGTGGTAGATATCACTCTAGATAACAATTATTCACTGCTTTTAGAAAAGCCATTTACAAGCTCTGAATTCATTCACTGTCTTACAGGAGGTTTACAAACCACAGAGAAAATATAAACGTCAGAAGGGAGCTGAACAACTGCTAGACGAGGAATCAAAGGTTCATGCTACGCTTCTGGAATATGGCAGGTGAAAGGCTTCATTTAATTGTCTGTGGGGTTTGTATTGTGTGTATTTAGAAGCATTCCATATAAAATTTGGATTGTGAGTTTTTTTTTTCCTAGTGGAGAATCACACTGTTTCAGGTTTACTCCTATTTGGTTTCAGATTTTGTTTGCTTACCCTGTAAATTCTCTGAGGACTGGACAGTCCTCCTATGTGTGAACAATGTTTTGTACAACGGGAGCCCAAGTTCTGACTTTATGCTGCTAGTAGGGTATGTTTACTTAACATATTTGTTCTTTGCTTCATAAAAGTGGCTGAAATTCATCATGCTTCTAGGTAGCATCTGTCAGTCAATATTTCCTCTTTGCAAGCAATCCCCAGAAAGTGGGGAAAAAAGGAGCTGAAGTTGTTATTGCTGCTTTTTGTAGTTCTAATGTAGTTGCTGCATCAGGAGGCTGAATTATGGTTTAGTGCTTTTTCTTCTTACTTTCTGCAAACTTCCATATAGGAACGAAGTTACGAAGGTTTGACTTAGCCATTACCTGTGGAAGTCCCCCTGGTTTACTGAGAGCTCTCCAGACATAAAAATAATGTTACAGAGTTTCTATTTCTAGCTTCTACTTACAATTTTCTTTTCATAGTTTAGTGATATGGACAGTTTATCTGCTGTCTGAGCTCTTAATGAGTGCGAATGACATTTGAATTCATTTTTGTGGCTTCTCCCACAAAGCCGTAGATGCTATTTTTTTTGTCTCATTATTTTGAGTACCTTCCTTCTACCCTTTCTGCGCATTTGTCAGCAAGTGTCCTGGTTGCAGATTGCTTATAATCTTCCACTTTCTTTCATGGTGGTATTTTGTGAGGGCAGCATGACCAAATCAACATCTTTCAGCTTATTTTCCATTAAAGTGGGATGAAATCCTCTGTGTGTTCCTAATGGAATGAAACTATTGGGAGGTACCTTGGTGTCCTGTTACTCAGCAGAGCTCTTCTGATGTTGCATAAACTTCATATACAAATGGTTAACTGTAGAACTTCTCCTTTCTTTTTTACAACCAGTGGAGTTCAGTGCAGTTATCTGAGGTATCGCAAGCTCATTTGAAAGCCTAAGGTGACTGGCTGCTCTAATGAGCTTAATCTGTTCAAAACACAGGGAGCTATAAGGAAATACAGTGCCTCTTCTATATATGTTAATATATAGATGTCTACATAAGTTAAACAGCTAATTTTATTAACACAGTTAGCATTCACAAATTCTGTGGGCTGTAATCTTGAATGAGTCTTACTAACCTTTCTAATGCTAGTAAGGTGTTAGGCTTGATTTACCTCACCCATTCGAGTCCAATTCCTCCCTTCCCAATGAAAATTGAATGTGCAAGTCGGTGACAGTGTCAGGGATTAGTCTACTTTGCATGTGGATTTCTTCCCTGACTCTTCAGGGGAAGACAGGCATACTGAAATCTTTAGATTTAGATCAGGTCATTGATACCTCATCAGTGCTCACAATGGGAATCTAAAGAACTGGTTTGGAAAAATGAAGCGGTGTACTCCTATTCAGTCTATTTATAGTTTCTTGTAGTGTTTCAGTGTCATTACTATGTATTGGTGTCAATACACATCTCCTAATAAACAAAAAGAGTATAAAATAGTTTATGCACTTTAAGGGAATTTTTGTGTATGATTTTTCTAAAGTAATTTCGTTGTCTTTTTTTTTTTTTTTAAAAAAAGGCAAAACTGGAAATCACTATGTATCTTGAAAATTGAAATAAATAGAAGACGTTTTCTATAGATCTGCACAAATTGTTTTAGCTTTAGGTACAGTTGAGACCTAAGTAAAGCTCATTTCTTCTGGAAAACCAGATAAATCTTTAATGTAAAAGCAATGCAAATGGGTGATGGAGAAAGTTTAAGTACAGAGAGAGGAAATAAGAACAGAAAAGTGTGAGGTGTTGAAGACACAAGGGAACTGCTCTTCTGTTGCATAGAGTACATCAGTACATAGATATGAGGAGTGGTTTGGACTAATAAGAATGATGACCAAGAACATGGGAATTTGGGGAAGAAAAATACCTCTTCAGGATAATATTTGTTGAGATGATCTTGATGACAGTGTAGAGTTCTAAGAGAAGAACAAATGGAGGAGACTTGCTAGACTGTTTAAATTGGTGATACAAATGAAGGACAGTACTTACTAGAAGACAAATTCAGTTAGTTATTTGGTGTGAAGAGTCTAACATGAATTGAATGGAAGTGGGAGAAAATGAGGGTAGTTGCAAGATTGGAATGTATTTTGGTAATGCTTTCATAATGAATTCTCAAAGCATAAAACTCTTGATCAGAAAAATATTTCTGTTATAGCGTAAAAATGAAGAACTCTGAGAAAATGATGGTAGTGAGCCACACAAAATGTCTGGTTCATGTGTTTTGGTAGACAAACAAACTCTTAAGGAGGATGATAGTGTGTCTGCTGTGAACCTAGTAATAAAATAACAGGAGTACAAGGACTCGGATACAGAGAGAAATCTGTCAGGGCAGTAGAGATTACTGTCCGCTCTTCAGCAACATTAGGGGAAGTAGAACACTGCTGAAAAAACCAAAAAGTAAATTTTTGGTAGATTTAAGAGTAGTGTTGAATGTTTTAGAATTCATTAGTTCAAGTGAACCCTTCATTCTTTTACTGCATGTAGACGGCAGTTGTAGAAAATCGTGAGTGGAGGATATTTTTCCTCCTAAATGCCCCGTGGTTATCCAGAAACGGCTCCTTTCAGAGCACTCTAATCATAAAAGTTCATTTTCTCAGTCCAGCAAATAGTATAGAGTCTTCCAATGTCCTGATGCCAAATGCAGCGTTATTCAGATAGAGAGAGTGATAGTGCCTTATTATAAATTGGTTTTTGATCCTGTAGTTTAAAGGTTATCACAAATGAGCTTGAATGTGGTAGGCAGGAGTTTGGCTTGAGAGCGGAGTGATGCCAGTGAGAGTCTTTCCACGCAGTTGCATAGTCTGTTTCAGCCGAGGGCTTTCAGTGCCACTTCTTTGCATATTATCAATCAGTTATCAGCAAAGGGGGGTTCCTGTAACAGATGTGAAATGTTAAGCCTGGGAGACAACTAGGTTCTCTGTTGATGTAAGTGATGTTTAAGTTTTTGTTATTGCTGTTCTGGTGCAGTTCATTACTTGGATGCAATTATCTGTGCAAAAATAAAGTTGTGCGCCTACAGAAAGCGAGAACAGGTATACCATAGTGGCAATACTAATTACAAATGCTTTTATGCCCATACAACTTTATGCGCATTCTCTGGGAGAGTAGTGCTTGCTCTGCCACATTCTTTGTACTGCAAAGCTTCAAAATGCAGACAGAATTTAAGATTAGGGAGTTCTCGAAAACTTGGTGTTATGCTGCGATAAAATATGACTGAATTTACCTCTTAAGTATGAGTGGTGAGTAAATGAACCACTGTTGACAATTGATACTGCTGCTGAGAATTACTTTTAACCATAAAAGGCTTGTAAATAGTCCTGCTTCTGCAGTAGTTAAGAAATTAAACAGTCGTAGCTGTTAGTTAGGAGCATCACTTCTTTTCATACCTATGTATGTGCTGGGTTTAGTGTTTTGCAGTACTGAAGGTGATTGCTTCCTCATATCTAAACTTTCTTTCTACCATTTTTTGCTTTGAGGTGGTAATACTTCTAAACTAACAACATAACTCAAATGTAAATTTTTCATTTCCCTCAAAAAAACAGAAGTAAAAAAAGTTTATTTAAGTATATATTTAAAGCTCCGAATGGCATGCTTCAGAAAGAAATCGAAGATTGATCAGAGCACATGAGCATGAATGTTTTTCTGGGGGAGTTGAGATTGCACTGACAACTTCCTGAGGCCTTTCCAGAATTGAGAAGTATATAGCTACTAGCTGAGGATTAACTTCCAAATGGAAAGAGAGTATTGCTTTTTCCTTTCATGAGCTTTACATGACAAAATTTTATGAACAGTCTAGATTTGCAAATCATAGTGGAGTAGATAGAGCTGAGATTATTCTGTAAATACACTGCAGTACCTGCTTATTTAGTTTATTTGAGGCATTCCAAAACTAATGGGAACCTGGCTGTTGGTTTTATTAAATGATTCCCTTTCAGTGCATTTCTTTCATTGAAAAACGATAGAAACAATTTATTTGTGGAAGCTGTAAACAACAATCTATTTCTTTCATGTTACTATTGTTTTTTTAGGAGATATGGATTTAGCAGACAAGGAGGGAAAACAGAACAGGTAAAAATGTACTAATTTTAAATATTCGTATTGTGGGATGAATTGCATTGTTTTTGTTGGAGTGCTGGTTACTGTAGGAAGTTAAAGGAATACAACAGAATAAACAGCTATAACTTCTATTATTACCACCTCTTAAAAATGGCTACCTGGAACTTAAAATCTGCATGCAGTGAAAGGTGCAATTGATTACTATCTCCTTTTTTAAAGCATTTTTTAAAGCATCTGTACTCAAAGATCACATTCTGCAAACATTTTTCGCTTAGAGGTTGGGTGTTTCATTTGTTTTCTTTTTTTAATGTGAGGTAATGAACATATCCTGTCTGGATAATGAGTATCTTTTAACCAAGTGTCCCATGATGTGATCATTAGAGTTTTTTTTCCCTTTTCTTAAAGAACCATTCAGCTTGTTAAGAAATTCTGTAGGCATTTATTACAAAACAGGTTATTTAATGTGATAGAGGAACATGATACCATGCCATAAATCATTCATAAAGCATCTTGAAAAGTAGAATCCTTGCTGTGCTTCTGATGATTCTGGAATCATAAAACATCCTGGTCGGAGTATTTGCAGTTTTGTTATTTCAGTGCAGATACTACTTTGGCTACAAGCTTTTATTACAGGCAGAGCTAATGAAGAAGTGCATTTAAGCGTGTCATGGACCCAGCAATACACTAAGTACATTAAGGTTGCCCTTCTTCATTATCTCAATATTTCGTGTACAAATTTAGCCTTTACATTTTATAAATCTTTGGTGTACTTCTTTTTTTTCCCCCTCAAACTAACTGCCAGGCTACAGTCAAGTTTATAGAGTTCTTTTTTTTTTTTCTTCAAATATTTTATTGCCTTTGGAATATTGTATATTAGAAGGTCATCATGTTTGTTGTGTGGCCTGAGTCACCAGTAAGGCAGAAGTGGAAGATTAAATAGTCAGGTTAGTGGTGCAATAGAGTGACCTAGAAATTTAGTTTGTCTGTCACCAGGTCTCATTATTTTAGTGGTACAAATTCTTCTGACTGGACTAGGAAATTTTACACTTTTTTATGTTGTATGATTGTTATGCCAATATTAAATTATATTAAGTTGCGAAAAATGATTTATGTAAAAAAAGATATAAATAAATATCAGCCTTTTCCTATAGAGCAGACATCATATTCTGGGGTATCCAGTTGTCTTGTGATGTTGATAGTTCTTAGAACTTTGTGGAATAAGGCGTCTCTGCACCAGATGTGTCCATAGCAAGCCAGAGACAGTCTTGAACAGCTGAAGTACTTATGAAGCCAGTGAGGCTTACATCTCAGTTGGCATGAGTTGGAAGGAGAGGATGTTCCCGTAGCTAACGTATTCATAAAAACAGAACAGCTATATTCCCGTTTTCTCCTTGTTACGTTTCTTAATACTTCAGATTACTGGAACTAGATACAATATTGTCTTAATTTTTCTTTTAAAGGCTGAAGATAAAAAAATTGTGCTACCTCCAGGGCTTGCAGCAGCAGGAAAAGCTGAGCCGTGTGATGAAGATGACCTTCAGGCTGCTGAAGAGGTGTGCCATACACGTAGTAGGCATGGATGTTATTAACTTGGGGACAGGGCAGCAGTTACCACTGCCCAGTCCTTCTCTGCGAGAAGGAGAATTTCCATGCTTAGCTGAAGTGGGAGTTGCTTCCCGCAGGAGAGTATGGAACCTGAAATTGATGCACAAACTTAAATGTTTGTTGATATTTAATGCAGAAAAAATCAACTTTTGGGTTGGAATCCGAGCATGTTTAAGCGGTCAGTTTTCGGTTGATAGTCGGAGGTGAATACTCTGAGTGAAGCTGTACTCTTATAAGGAATCTTCCTTTATTTGATAACTTCTGCCACCTCTTCTTTAACTTTCATAGACTTACTGTCCCATTACATACATTAAAATACACGTTGTATGATACTAATAGTATACGTGTGTCCCTGTCACTGGGCAGAAATAAGTTAAATAATAAAAGATAAATGTTTATGTGTAATTCCTCATATTTTGCCCTAGCTTCGCATTAAAACTCTGATGACTGGAATGGCTGCAATGGCAACAGAAGAGGTAATAAGCATTTAAAACTGATACAGCTTTGTTTAACTTGTGGTTCGTTATGGCAATTTTTCCTAAAATTGGAATAATGGTGAGTCTGAAGTCTTGGAATGGCTGCATTTAAATTTTCATGAAGGGAGCGTGAGAAAAGATGGTTGAATTAGAAAGACAGTAATTTTTACGAGGCTGATAACTTAATCATTTGCCTTGAAATGACCAAAGCAATACAAATAAGTGCCTCTTTCAAATGGTTTCTACAAGGAGAATTTCAGGGGAAAGACAACACGGTGCAGCTACCCAAGACGCGGTATGATCTTACTTTATTCATCTTGTGAAGATAGCCAGAGGAGTAATCGTTTTGCTGGGGAGAGTGGAGGAAAATTGTATGCATTTCAAGGTGTTTTTCAAAGCACTGATAAATATTTATAAACAACACCATCAGTGTAAGACTGAAAATACTGGATATGTATGCTGTTTTAAAATTCTTAATTGGTTGTAGTCAATGATATAATGGAACCTTTAGGCTGTTATAATTTTGAAAATTCCTACATTTTGATTTTTGGCTGACAGGACTGGGAAAGAGATTCAGTTGTTAAACATTGTTTCTGTTTATGCTGAAGTCACAAGAAAAAGTAGTAATTAGTCTAGTCTCAAAGTTGATTGACGTGCTTTCTACTGAAATGCACTGTAGAATGCACTTGTACTTGAAGATTGTTTTTCTACATGCATCCAGTTTGAAAGGTGTATTCTTTCACACGGCTGCATTGTTACCGTTTGGCTCAAAATGTGGTCTAAAAGTGAGTTTCATTACTGTGCATGCAAAATTCAGTATACAGAATAAAATTTGAATTCAGATTTCCAAAAAATTTACTTCAAATTACCAATGTTGCTTTCTAAAAGGATGTAAGCGAGAAATTTCCATTAGTGAAGGTTTTTTTTGGGGGGTGGGGTGGAATGTTTCTTGGTCTTAAAAAATTAGAGATTTTTAGCCAGTGTAAAGGTTTTGCACGTTTCTGTTAGAATTAGAGCTTGGGGAAATTGCCATGGAAAAAGCACAGGCAGTTCCAAAACTCCAAGCATTTTCTTGACATAATTGCAGGGCAAGTTGACAGCGAGCACAGTTGGCCAGATTGTTGGACTCCAGTCAGATGAGATCAAGCAAATAGTGTCAGAATACGCTGAAAAGGTAAGTGTGTTACCTGATTACGTTTTACCAACACATGTTTGATAGCTTGTTAATTTAGGCCTTAAGCTTCCAACTTAATTGCCTTGATTGTCTTGAAACACTGTTTCATATGGGTAACAGCACAGTTGGGATTCATGAAGGTGTTTTAATGAGATTTAACGTGCACAAGCTTTTGGTATGACAGCATGTATTCCTGAATTGCATTCATGAATAGTTCGGGTTTAAGCTCTTGCTTAAATGTTTTCATGAATAAAGAAGGACTTGGGTTGATACCTGTTCGAACCAGAGACCTAAACTCTTAATGTATTTTAAAATATTCAGTGTTAAGCACAGAAATACAGTTTTGTGGGCCTGCACAGAGAAAAATCTAGGCCTCTTCCACTCTTACACTGGGATCTTACTTGCAGTGGGCTCCAATTATCAGTCATGCCCTGGATCTCTTATTCTGAATCTAGTATCATCAAACCCAAACCTTTGTTGCTTTTAGAAGTCAAGGCAATTAACTGTGTATATTAGCTCCATTTATTGTGTTCAACTGTGATTGTTTTTACAGTAATGTGAAAAGAAAATCTGCCTCTTCAAGCAATTAATACATACAATACATCACTGCCAGATATGAGTTATAGGTCGCTCTTATTTGTCCAATAGTCTTCTCATATTTCTTCCTTTTTGTTGACACATATGAGGTATGGAGCTTTCCCATTTGGGAGATAAACCCTATAACTCAACAGAGTCTGTAGCAAATTCTTGGCCTTTCTTTATTATAAAGGATTGGAAGACCAGAAGCCCAAGCGTCATATTTCAATGTTACATTTCTTCTGTTCTGAGAGAAGGCAGCAGGACCTTGACTATTACAGTAGAACAATGATTAATACTCTGGAAAGTAAGAACTGATTCAAGTCAAACCAAAAATATATCGCTTTTCGAATCTATTGGATGTGACAAAAAAAATAATTTCTGTGTGTGCATGCATGTACCAGAAAAAGAGAATACAGGATGTTATCGAACAGTTTATTGATGCATCAGCATTGTTTGGATACAGTTCTAATAGTTTTAACCCCTTGTAACTATACATAGTCTGAAGAGCACAGCAGTACTTATTTGTCTGTCAGTCTTAATAGAATTCCTGGGCCCAGTGAAGATAGCTGGCAAACAAAATTCTACACCTGATGTTGCTATGTGCCAGGGCCTTTCTTACAAGATGGTATTTTTGCAGAAGATGAATGCAGTTTTCTGCATTAGCCACTCCTTTCTGCTGCTGTGTTAACTTGTTGAGTAAACTGGATGGAAGATTCTAGTGTCATTCCTCACTTTCTAAAAGTCCTGGCAGAAAATTATTAATGTGGCTTTTATCTGCCTATTCATCACCAGCTTTTGAAGGCCAATTATACAAAGTAGCTTTTGATTTTACTGTGTTAGAAGGATTATTCCTCTGAGAATTTGCAAGTATCGACATATGTAACAAGAGGTTTTGCTAGTAGAATAGGACGAAAAGCTCATTCCCTTGTAAAGTGAGAGAATGAATAAAACTGGAGAAGACTGCTGTCTCAAAACTACCCCCTTCAAAAATGCCCGAAGGAGAATCCTCTTCAACAGTTTTAAATGCGGTTTGACAGTTGCTTACAGCTGAAGAAGTTGACTCAGCATATTTCTGGACTTCTGGAATCTTACATCGGAGATTACTATGCACGCTACGCAGTCAGTTGAAGTAACATAAAATAAACATTTCAACCATTTAGCAAGGAGTGTTGTTAGTAAAGGAGTGTTGTTCAAGGAAGATACTAATTGGATGTTTTTGTTTTGTTTTTGGAAATCCTGAAAGATAAGATGAGATGCAGTGATTTTTATCTTTGGGTTCCTGAGCCCTGGGGAAACTGTCAAGGAAAAATGATGACAAATTACATTGGAATGACTGCTAAAGATCTAAGTCAAACTTGACTGAAAACAGATTTGAGCTGCTATGGGGCTGGAGATTGTTTTTGTTTTCCCAAAGGACTCCAGACAGTGAACATCAAACTGAGGCGACTATGTTGGGGTTAGTCACAGACCTAAACCTCTGAAGTCTATTTACTAGTAGGAGATGGTTGAACATGAAGAGATGAAAATGAAATTATTTACTGCTAAAATTTTGTATCATTGTACAGAGGCTCTTCTTTTTTCTTTTTTTTTTTTTTAAGAATGTGGAGTTCTGTAGACTAATGATTGAATTCTCTTTCTTTAATTATTGGACTAATGTGTGTGAGAGAATCTCATTACAACGAATAACATTAATTGCATATATTTCCTTCCTCCTTCCCATTTAAAACTTACATGTGAACAGTGGGAGGCAGGCTCTTAAAGCCTAGAATTAGCCATTTATTTTGCCTAGCAGTTTTTGAGCTGCCATAGATTAATGATCCTCATGCGTAATTAATATGCTGTTTTAACTTAACAAATACTGTCATAGAAAATGAGGCTACTAAGATTTCTTGTTTAACTTGTTTATTTGAATTGGCTACATCGTTTTAGGGCAGTTGAGCAGGGAATGGGGAGGAATGCAGAAGTGAGTCTACACCTGTCAGTGGTGGGGATAATGTGTGTTAACAGAACAATTAAAAGATGTATCCGTGTATCCCTTTTTGTCACATGTAATTGAAGTTCTTGTTTTGAGGTAGAGATGCTAGTGCTCAGATACAGCTTTCTTAAATTACGTTCAACAGGGAACTGCTATTTCAGTCTAGTAAGAGACCAGGTAACAACAGTAGTGTCAGAAGAAAATTAGCTTCTATAATTTGTGCTGTTGTCCTCCTGTGGTGAAAGATGCATTTTTCTCCACAAATTGGAACCCAATTCCTCAGTAACTTTAAAGCAGTAGTGTTGCTGCAGAGCATTTGACTGCACGAGGTTTAAGCCTAGCTTTTTCATTTGCAGACCAGAAGGATTTTTCTGCAGAAACCTCTGAGTTACAGTGATGGTTATTTCCCCTTTTCAAAAAGCAAGCTTTAACAGCCCATTTCTTGAGACATGACCTCTGCTTTATGCCAAAGCTGTACTGTATGGGTTGCTACTATTTTTGCAATATCAGTCCCAAACTGGTTTAGCTCACGTTTCTTTTTCTTGCATTTCCAGTTTTCTTGATTTGCATGTTACGCATATTAGGTAGGCTAATCGTACAGTGAGAATGATGGGTCTTAGAATGCATGACGTGATGAGAGAATGTGATTTGGCTAAATAATAAGATGAATAAGTAGTTTTGAGTGTGTGTTTGTTGAATAGTTTAGTGTTACAGGTGTTGTTTAGACACATTTTTCCTTTCCTAACAAATGGAAAGAAAGTATGTGAATTATTGGGATATCAGAATTGGTCTTTTCTTGCTGTAGATGTATAAGCATAACAAGTCATTTAAGCGGCTCTTTAATATGAATAACATAGAAAATGGGAAAGAGGAAGACAGGTTTTGCCTCTTGTTTTCGTTTAAACTTAAGCTGTTAATGAAGACCTACTGACCCACCTGCCTAGAGTGGATACCAGGAGCAAATACAAGTCAGGAGTGTTTCACACTTCTGGTAACATTTTTGCTAATCGTACATTGTACTGGTTGTCTACATTTTGTAATTTCAAAAAGCACTTAGTATTGAAGTCTTTGACAGACTCTGAAAATTAGCACCTGAAGTAGTTGAAAATTAACTTTTTTCTAATGTAAAATTGGAAAATGGATGAACTGGAAAAGTAGTCTGAGTGCATGAAGCAAATTACCAAAACAGGTGTATGCAAATATTAAAGTGAGGACTTTCAAAGATGCAAATAATGTTTAGGCACATAATCACTTAGGCGCCTAGCTATCACTGATTTTTAATATTTATTTTTTTTTTGTCTACTGCAAATATACAATTTTTACTGTAAATGTTATTCCTGATAAAGAATGTTTCTGGCAGCTTTCCTCTCACAATTCAGAGAGAACCGGAGACTGGATCCAGATTGCTGTCTTCATTATGTATTTATGAGACACTTTCTTGGCAATGCATGCTGGATCCAGTGGTTTTCAAAGACTGGTGTCCACAGCGGGCGTGCGCGCGCGTACACACACACGCAAAGAACAGCTTAGAGTGGTAAATGTATCTACCACGCTGAGTATGTCATTGTCATTCAGCAGAAAGATGCATCAAAGCCAGTATTTCAGAATCTAAATACACAAATTTTCAAGGTCTTTGAAAGTTCTGGATCTACTTATTGGGGTATGGAGCATCTCTGAGTCAACAAGTTCAGTAAATACCACTGCTTAAGGTGTTTTTTAGCATTGGTTGTATTTTTTTATGTTTAGGAACTCTACCAGGTTTAACTGTAATGCTGATGCAAAAAAATTATATTTTTTTTCCTAGTATAATGTAGTATTTTCCACCTGTCCCAGGGCATCTGACTGTATTTTTAGCTTACTTTATCTGTTACCTTTGGGATGCAATTCAGTTGTCCAGGGATGCAATTCAGTTGTCCAGCCGCTTCCTTATCTTGCTGCGAGGTAAATCAGTAAGTCATTCTTTCTGTTGGATAGTGGGACACAGTTCTTGATAAGGGATATCAGAGGTGTGTCCCACTTTGGCATTTGAGCTCCTGAAGAAGTAAAAAGTAATGGCAGGAGGTCCAACAGGCTGCTGTTATTGTTTGTTTTAGCAATCTGAGCTTTCCTCTGAGGAGCGACCAGAAAGGCTTGGAGCTGCCCAACAACATAGAAGGAAGGTGGCATCTCTGAATAAGCAGATTTTGCAAAAAACTAAACTCCTGGAAGAGGTAAGTATTGTGTGTGTAATAAAAAAGAAAACATTGATAAATATGGTTGATCACAAAGTTTTTGCCATCTAGAAAAGATTTACAAGCTATCTTCTGTACCAGCAATTTGTCATGCCGAACATTCATCTCTGCATGTCTTGCTTGCACATTTATTACTAAGACAATGTGGCTGGTTTTATATTAAAAATCGTATAGCCCTCTGTGAGGAGGGCGTGGGCTAATCAAAACATGTTTTTCCTTTTTTATTTGCATATCTCTCTTGGAGAAAAACAGAGAGAGTATCTCCATTTGGCATGGTAGCCATAGTGTTGAATGGGCTCTCTTCACAGTTTCAAGAAACAGTTCAGGAAGTTACTCTAAAATATGTTACAAATTATTTTTTTATCACTTCCTGTGCTTTTATACGAGCCAGCTTGTCTCACTGACTATAGTGGGTTTTTTGCTTGTTGTTTGGAGGTGTTTTTTCACGATCGCTGCTTAGTTCACATCTTCACGTTTGTTTTAGGAGGGAAAGGCTTTTGAATTTGTGACTGATGTTGTGTTCCTATCTATAAGTAAGAGCAAGAACCACCATTCCTGTTTTTCAACCTACTCATGCTATTGCTATTTAAACTCAGAAAAGTGGAAAAGCTGTGCCATTAATGAAATGCTGCTTTTAATTATGCATACAGCTGTAATCAGCACCATGCCATCTTTAGCTTGCAGAATCTGATGAAAACATATTGCATCAGAGTCAGTAATTGGAAGAGCTTGCCAAAAACCAAATAGTACTTGAGGAAGAATTCTTGCTGATGACTTGTGTGGTTGATACTCTGTCAAGTACAGCACCGCTCCAGCAGCTTTCATCTGGTTTTTGTTTTGTTTTGCTCTGCTCCTGTCAGTAACGTGTTAACCCCTTACATCTTAATGGGTTTTACCTATTAAATGTTGAGGGTACAGGGACTTTGAAAGACAGGTGTCTGTATGGCACGTTTTATGAGACAGTGATATCTCCAGTCTTACAAACAGCAGAGGTGAAAGAATTGTAGCTTTGAGACCTCTACCTACTATGCTATAACTATGGCAGCACTACACTTTAAACCTTCCTGCTCAGCCACTTACTGGACCTGACTTTTTTTAATTTTTTTTTTTTTAAATGAGAATTATATAGTCTCTAACAGTGCAATAAAGTCTTTTATTTATCCCTTCAAAACTTAAATCTCCTTTCAGTAAAGCATATGCTGTGAACCATTTGTTTTGAAAGCTCTGACTAGCATTCAAGTAATACTAAGTTTAAATAAAGCTATAGAAATAAAAGTTATGCGCAAAAAAATGGAATGACTAATTGCCTATCCTGTTCTTTGTTTCTCCCTTCTATTTTTTCCGAGTTTAATAAAAAGCTTTGTGAAGAATGGGTACAGGTTCTCCTTAATGTATTTTTCACAAAAAAAGGACTTTCAAAGGATAGAGTATGACAGTATTTTAACTGGTAAATATTAGAATGCATTTCCTTTAGAACATGCTGAATTAGTTTCCCTCTTAAACTGATGCATTTCTGGTTTTGTGTCTGGCATGCTCCATCTGTTCAAAAATAGCATTTTTTCATAGCCAATAACACTATAATTATTTGCACTGTATGTTGAATGTGAACTATGTCTGTCACAATTCCTCTCCATTCTAGAGTGAAATATTTGAAAGTATTATAATATATTACAATTATGATATACTGAAATTAATTATACTTCTTTTTACTTGACTTTGTATTCTTTTAACCCTTTGGGAATACACATTTTCCATATCTGCTTATGTCAAATAATAACTTTCGTGCCCTGTCAAAATGTTGGCTGCTAGTTAAAAAATATTGACAATACGTGGCATTTAAATGCAGGCTGAAGTGTCAGGCTTTCAAAATCATAATATGAGTTTACAGACAGATAAATCCTGCCTGAATTCCCATGTTGGCTTGAGGGTTTTTCCTGAAGTAGAAACGTAAATTGCAGAATGAGATCTTTGGAATTTCAAAAGTGGGGAAAGGAAGAGGATTTTCACTGTATCCTAAGTCATTGCAGTATGTTTCTATCGCATTTTAATTCTTCCTTTAAACCATGAAGGCTATGAGACAAATACGTGTGAAGAGAGACGGAGATTTGGTGCATGTATTTTGAGTAGTGCAGAGACCGATGCAGGCGCTTTCAGCATCCCCTCTGAGCAAGCAGGTTGCAAAGATAAGAAGGTTTTTTGTCATGACTGGCAACAGTTTAGCGCTGCCCTATGACACGAGAGGGGAGGTTTGCTCAGGTTTAAGGATTTTCTAATACAGTTCTACAGATTTTGAACAAATGCTCCCATCTGTCTGCAGTTTTTCTGCAGGCAGTATGTAGAGATAATGGAGGCGTGCTCAGTTTGGATGTATAGACGCTAGAATGCTCCGCCACAGCCTTTGCATTGTGAGGAGAGTTTGCGTTCTTGGAGGCAGTTAGCTCAAATTTAATTTTGGAGAGGACAGCCTAGGTACAATTGCATAGTAAGAGTGGCGTTAGGAAACCACAACAGCTAGCTCAGGTTTCAAAAAATTAAAATCTTCACTATTGCACTAGCACGCTTCTCAGGCCACCCTGTTTCCATGACCTTTTCTGCCTAGCTGAGTGGTAAGACAGGCTGGCAAACAAGCTGAGCAGTTGTGGGGGGCTTTTGTGGGTATTTGTGTTGTGCCATTATGGTCTGGAAAGCAGAAAGGATCAGCCAGTATCTGTATGCAGCCTCAATGAGTGACATGTTCAAAAGCATTTTTTTTCTGGAGCAGATGGCTCTTATATTCAACAGAATTGTAGCGTGGTGGGGCTGCTGATTTAGTAATACAGAATATGCCTGTAACTTGATATATGTTGAGTGGATTACATTTTCATGTCTGGTGCAAGTGATTTCCTTTACCAGTTTCCCTAGCGTGTGAGTGAATGAACGTATGTGCTCGTTTTCCACACACTGCTGAGAGGAGGAAAGCAGTCTGGGGTGGGGAGGAGACAGGATTGTAAACCACACAAAATTGAGAGAGTCCTTACTTCACTACAGATTTGCTTTTAACTGCCAAAAAACCTCCGTAATCCACAGCAAAACTTAAGTGTTTTCTAAATCTGTTGTCATGCTGTTTGCCATTTTAACAGTTGAGGGGCCTTTAATTCTGTGTTGCTTATTTGCAATACGTAACAGTCTCCCTGCTTTGTTTTTATGTGGAAAATGAGTGCTGACAGCTATAAGCTAAATATAATCCTTTTAACACTTTAGTAAAGTAAAAATTTCCTGGTTGAATTTTTTTGTTTGGTTGGTTGGTTTTTTGGGGTGTTGGTTTTTTTTTTTTTTTGCCACTTGGCACCTACAGCTTTTGAAGGGTGAGGTAGAAGTGACAATGAAATCCGGGACAGTCAAGACCCCCCTTTTAAAAAATGTTTGTGAAGTTCTGGCTTCAATACTGCTATAAGTTTCAGCAAAAGTTCTCCTAACAAATAGTTCCTCAATCTTTATGTCAATTTTCATGAGGTGTGGATTGCAGTCTTAAATGATAAATTTTTTTTTTATCTATTTTTTCAGTCTATTGGTGAATTATCGGTAAAAAATATTTTTCTTGAATCGCCGTAACTTATTTGGAGAAGTACAAAATGGAACTCTCTTCTTAGCTTTGTGTGAAACTAAGCCAGTGTAATCGGGCTGAATAACTGAGCAATTTAGCAGAGATTCTGTCCGATAAATTACCATTCTGTTGGCATCCATTTTGCAAAAGCTGCTGTTTATTCTGGAATCTGATACATCTAGAAGGTCAGGTGGAATATGTTTGCTGTTATTAATTAAATATTCAATGACAGTTCTTGCAAGCAAACGCTCTCGGAGTAGATGACAAGAGAAGAAAATGTTTGTGATGCTTGGCCTATTGTTTAGTAGACAGTCATTATTAACAACTCAAATATTGTTGTTCTCCACTACAGATTAATTAGCGTGAATATAGAATCAAACTCTTCTCTTTCTCTTTCATAATAGTTGCAAGCTAAATGTGCTGATCTGCAGGCAAAATGTACTGAAGCAAAAAAGACTTTAAGCGAGGTAATCTTCCTTTGTTTTTCTGTGCACTAATCAAATCGTTTTTGAGAAGTTTGGTTTGCGGAGGGATGTATTAAATGGTGAAGCTGTTTGACAACTTACCTCACTGTTGCCGTGATGTGGGAAAGCTGAGTGCCGGGAATCATTTTATGTGTGGAAGTGTGTTTCAATTTATTATTAATTGCAACCCTTAGGTTAAGAGTTACAGTGAAAAGCTGGACAAGGAATTGGCAGCCTTAGAAACCATAGAATCCCAAGCAGATTCTAGGTAAGTTTCTTCCTTTGTGACCTTTGAAATTCTGAAAAATTACGGTTTTTAAATGAGTCATTCAATGTTTCTTGTTTTTTTTTTTCAATCTTAACAAATAACTAGAATTAAAAAATTAAACAATTCTCCAGCTTGCTTTCCAAAGACAGGAAAATATTGTCATACTATTCAGTCAGAATGAAAAGTGTCAATCTGCGTCAGTCTGTAGTTAAAAATAATTTTAGGTGTTTCAAGCAGAAGAACCCTAGACACATTTGACAAGTAGATGAGGCCTTCCAGATTTTATTTCCTTCGTATTTGAAACCTTCATCTCACATAAATTAAATAGGAGGCTCTCTTAAAGCTCTCACAATAACGAGGTCAGAACCTAGCAAAATCATCAAAATACTTGATCTAATTTGTTTTTAATAATCTATTTTTATCTTGACCTTGCTGTATCAGTGGTGATATTTGTGGGTTTTTTTATTTACACGTTTTTAGAACTCAGCTTGTTCTAATGTCTTTTAGTTTTCCATCTGTTTAAATTAGAAACTAAAAATCTAATGTGGTTTACTGGATCTTCAAATTTAGCATATTACAGAGTCTGCGAGCACTGGTGGCCATGAATGAAAACCTAAAAAGCCAGGAGCAAGAGTTCAAAGCACATTGTAGGGTAAGTTTTAGTTTCTTATGTAGGGATTCATTTAAAACTTGGTAAATAAGCATTATACTTGTTCCTGATTTGTCATCATGTTGTGTGTCCCTGTCTGTCATCTGTCCTGCTCCCTCATTCTCCATTTACTGGTGTTTCCAGGTTTATAGTTAATATTGTCACCAGCTTGATTTGCAGCAGAATTAGGGACAGTTGCCCGGTTCTGCAGTGTATCATATCTGTGACAGGCTGATGACCCAGAAGGTTGGAATTGGATTAACCAGAAGGACTTGGCCCCTGCCCTGAGGCAGGGAGGTGTAAGGAAGGCTGGCAATTAGCATGGCCTTCAGTGTTCTGTTGTGCCTGGGACTCTTTAGTGAAGGATAATTCCTAGACACAGAATGCCAGATTGGCCTTGTGCTGGTCGTAGTTGTGGCTCTTCTTGTTCCCATTGCCATTCTGCTGAGAGCAGAACTAAAATTTTTGAGATTTTTTTGCTGAGAGCAAAACACGCAGCTCTAAAGCTGCATTAAGGCAGCACTAAAACGCAAGTTTGAGATTGGGCTGTACTAGATCCCACCAATGCTATTCACAGCCTGAAATGGAATTGTCTCCTCTTGGATAACGCAGCCAACAGTGACCTGAGGAGAGGTACAGTGCCAGAGAGGAGAGCTTCGTGAAGGCCCCTAGCTTTGGAGCAACCCACCAAAAGAGACAAGACTGAGATGAAGCTATTGCAGTTGTCAGAGCAGGTTTCAGTTTTACTGCTTAATTACTGTGTTTTGCTGTCCTGTTTGCTGCGTTATGGACTGCATAGAAATACAATTGGAGCGAATTATTTTCATTCTCTTCTATTTAAACAAGAGTGGATGGGATTTAATAGAAGGAAAAGAAGAAAAAAGAAATAGTGCCCTGAGGCACAGACTGAGCACAGGAACCTCTTTTTCCCATACATATTCCTTTGGAAAGCTCTAAAGGATTGTAATGGAGACAACCTTGCAAGTAACTGTATGTCTGTTCAGTTTTACAAATGCTGTATGTTGCAGTCCCATGTCACCCTGTTGCTGTTGTAATATTCCTCTGCTTCCTCAGTTTAATTTTCCATGTCAGTCATTAGTTGTCTTAGCTGGATCTAGTATATTTGCAAGTAAGAAAAACATCTATTCCTGTGTTCGACAAAAGCAGACAGCTCAATGTAATGAGTAATAATGGATGCCTTACCCTTAAGCAGGGAATGCTGTTTAATCTTACAAATTTAAATACAAATGGTGTGGTCAGCTCCGCAGTTCTGTTGGGTTTATGTTGTCAAGCTTCCTGCCCTCCCGTGTTAAGAGAACAGGTCTCAATTAAAAGCAACATAAACTTTTTTTGTTTTAAAGGAAGAAATGGAGAGACTTCAACAAGATATAGAGAATTTGAAAGTCGAGGCAGTGGAAAATGGAGAGGAACAGGTAAATAGCAAATGTCTAAGTGTTTATTTTCAGTTTGTGTTTTAAAATGCTGTTTAGGTCCTCCTGACTTCTGGCACATTCTTGTAAGCATTAAAGCATCTGTTGCAATCTTTGAAAAATTCTATTCTTCACCACCGGTAAAGCTACAGTTTAGGCTAATAAACATAGAAAATAGCCATAGTATTCTTCAGTACTATGGGGCTAACTCATAGATGCTTTTGTGCCTTTTACTACTTTCTTTGTAGTACCAGAGAAGAATCTCTGGATGTTGTGTTAAGAGCAGAGCATACCTCTCAGGAAGGCACGTCTTCCTCAGAAAGCGTGTTTGTTTCAGTTGTTTTTTTTCTTAAAAGTGGATTTATTTGAAGGATGAAAGCACCAAGTTTTCAGTGGCTCAGTACATTGCATGCCACAAGCAGCTGTCAGAAGTTAGGCTTTAACACGAATGCGTCCAGACTGATGGCAATGAATAATGAATGAACAAACAAGGAAAAACTTGAATTACTTGTATTTTCAGTGGGTAAACATTTGATGCATTTATGTCTCTGAAATGAGACAGATTACGGGTTCTGTGATGATGCTGCATGAGCGCAGCAAGAAAAAATTAAAATGTAAGCCTAAATCTTAAATTTTTAAACGAGAAAAAGTTATCTTAAAGTCCACGATCCAGGAAATCTAGAACACGTGTCAGAGTTCTGTCCTCAGCTGCTGAATCAAAGTGCAAACAGTCAAACAAGGAGTAAAGACAATCTTCCGATACATAACTTCATTTAAAGTGTGATTGTTGTAAAGCAGTGGAAAAACTAGTAACAAATACTAAAATCTAAAATATCAAAAGCTTAAAAGCTAGCAAAATGCATTTGTTTACAGTAAAAGATGTCAGTTTTTTAATGCAGATATGAATCTTTTTTTAAAAAAAAAAAAAAAAAGACAAAAAACCTCCAGCAAATGGTGGTGTTATTGTGGGAGCCATTAAATGGAAGATAAACAAATACTGGGATCAAATCCTATTGGCACGTTTTTGCAACTGCAGCTCTTGTGCGACTGTAATACCCAATTGTTTTGGGTTCTCAAATTCTAGGAGCCGAATAAGATTATAGAACAGCAGTACAAAACTGAGAAAGATAAACTTCAAAAGATACGGCTGTTATTGGTGAGTAACTCTTTGTAAATTTTCTTGTACAAAATTATTGACATTTTTCTTGTCTTGTAACTACTAATACTTCTTTTTGTTGTTCTAATTTTAAAAAGTTTTTCTGTCACAAATCAATTACAAAAAACATTGACCCTCAGCCAACGCTTTTTTTTTTTTTTAAATTATTTCTTTAGTAACAAAATATTGCTGGGGGGGCTTCATCCATTTTAAGAAAAGAACAAGAAGAGGCTTTGTTTTCTCCCCTCCTAACTTTCTATTCAGGCACGAAGAAACAGAGAAATAGCCATTTTACAACGCAAGATTGATGAAGTACCCAGCCGAGCTGAGCTAACACAGTATCAGAAGAGATTTATTGAACTTTACAGTCAGGGTATGTATATCAAGCAGGAACATCCTGCTGAAGGCTAAAGCCCTGAGAGGAGGGCAATTGCATTTTGAGCGTGTAACATGTAACAACAGCACTTGCTAGTTTTGTGGTATTTTAAGGGTCTTTTGATACTCATGTTATACACCCTATTTTCAAGCCCTTATAAGCTGGCTATAAGAATTCTCCTGAGAGTGAAACGATGCGCAAGATCTCTGGACTAAATTTTGTCTGCGACATGTTCAGTCATTTAGGTTAATAACCAGTGTGTTTAGAAAGTCTTTAATTCACTTCTTACAAATGAGGCTGCTGTAAATTTGAGTCATGTGTAATTAATTGCAGTTAAGGTTAGATGGCTTTCATTGTTTTCATTGACGTGAGATATCTGCATCTGAACCAAACAACATCAAGAACTACAAAGTAAAGGCAATTTCTTGAAGGTGTTGTCCCAAAGTACGTCAAAGGGATTGTTTTCTTTCATTTTTGATTTATAAGTACCCTGCAATATCTTGGTAGGCTCAGAGTACGAATTTTCTTTATTTTTTTATGATAAAAAGTTATAAAATGGGGAAATGTGCTTGGCTGACATTTTGGATAGGTATGTGTTTGCTGTGCATGGATGGTACAGAGAATGCAAACTGAATAAAATTCTAAAGTTGTTCCATTAAACTGGTAACAGACCAGTATACTTACTGGTGTATATTTAACGTAGCTTGTGTATTAGCATAAGCTAAAATAATATCTATCCAGAAGAACTAGCTAATGTTTTAAAAATATTCTGTATTTACTAAATATGTGTGTGAACCAAGCTCTTGAAGGTTGAGTAGTTCTAAAATTGTCATCCAACTTTGATTCAAATCCCTTGCCCTTATGAGGCATCTCTGGTGACGTGGTCGTGTGCTCTCTTCCATGTGCGTTGTCTAACCCAGTGCATGGAACAGATGTACTCCTTTAGTGAGTACATCTTGATGTGCTATGCAGTTTATTTAATCAAGTCCAGCTATAAAGACAACTTTGTTGTCTTGCACTAAATTTTCTGCAGATTGTTTTCCCTGTGATGTCTAAGTGAATCCAGACAAATAATCTATGGTCAGAGCATCTGCCTGCTCAGAAGAGCAGGCTTTATCTGTGTCTGAAGTACAAAAAGATTAAGGTCAAAGAGACCTGTGCAGCTTTGGGTGTAGATTTAAGATGCTTTATATTTGATGGGACTTTGTTTTCTGGAGTGCAAAATACGTGTAGCAACTTAGGATAACACACTACTCGGTCGTGGCCGGGAACCTGCATTGTACAAGCTAAGCTTTTGGAAAAATAAGCTGAAAATTTCTAGCAAGTCCTTCTGTGAACTGTGGTATTTTTCAGAGACTTTTCATTTAGCCAGATTCAGGTGATCTTCAGAGTTGCCAAAACCTGGGTTTTATTTGAACTTTTATCCAAGGGGTGTTGGACAAGACAATCTTCAGCGATGCTTCCAACCTCAGTGATTCTGTGATTCCACACTAGAATTCTTTTAAGTTCCAATATTCCCTGCTTTGTTTTTAATCTAACTGAACCTCTTGCTTTGAAAACATTAAGCTGTGGTTTCAAGAGAATCAATGAACCACTTGGCTCCTTCTTCCTCCTCTTTCTTTGTCTGTCTTGCCTTACATGGGCTCTGATGTGTGCCTGTAAGGCTCCATGACCTGGTACAACTTTCTAACCCAATGGAAATCCTGACAAGTTTTCTTTTGGGCTGGTGCGTGGAATCCACTCACTAAAGATCTGTGACTACCAGAGCTGCTGCAAGAGAGGGAAGAGCTGCATGAAGGAAATGGTTTGGGAAAGGCCTCTTCCATTTGGTAGCAGCAAGTCCTGCAAAAAGCAAACTGATTAAGAGGGCACATCTGAAGTAAGCCTCTTGGTGATCCTTGTGTTCATGCAGTTTTTCAAGAAGCAGCCTGATTTCAGCATTTGGAAAATCTTTGTGGAACATGCTGAAAATAGTCCTTACTAATTTGTCAACCTGTCCCAGGCTTTCCTGAATTCCTGGGGGCTTTCAGGCTCCCAGAACGCAGCGTGCTTCTGGAGGCCACAGGCAGCCTGTGCAGAGCATGTGTCGCAATCACACTGTGGCCATGAGCAAGCTCTTTGGTCCCAAACATCTCGCTGCTGCAGAAGTAAACGCTGCTGGATTTCTGTCACTAAACACTGAACTTTGAGCTGTGGGTTGCTGTTGGGCTTCAGCTGGAGAACAGAATTGTACAAATCAAAAGTTGGACTTCCTTTAAAAATTTGGGTGTTTAATGATGTTGTGACGTGGGGAGGAGGTCATGCTGTCTGTAAGTGGTTCCATTCAAAAGTTTAGTCCAGCGTATCAGTTCAGGAAAGGTTTTATTTATAGATGGCAACTTGTTAGTCTTTAGAGTTTAACGTAAGGGGCATGATTTCACTCTTTCACTCAGGTTTATCTTTTTTAAGCTGTATGTTTTTTCCAGGTTCAGGATTCTAGACAGTACTTAATATAATTTTCGCCAGCTGTCCTCCTCTGTTGAACTCTTTCCCTGGGAATCAGGAATATCTTAGGTTTCCCTAGGCGCTGAAGAACTAAAGAATAGATGAACATGTAGCAGATTCGAGTACCAGCCATCATCTTATGGGCCCGAAGGGAATGCGTGTCTGAGCCTTACCGTCCCCACCGTGCTATGACCAACAGCTGCTATAATCACCTAAACCAGAAAGTATTATTTAAAAAGAAAGTAATATTTAATCCTATCGGCATGAATAAACTGCAAGAAGAGAAAAAAAGGCTTTAAAATGGTAAAAGCTTTTCTTGAGCAACATATGTAGCATAATGCGCTCTTTTTCCACATGGTACTATCAGATTATCTGTTTCCCACCTGTCCCTGCCCTGGCCTGAGCCTCCCCACCACCGTAGGCAAGCTGTGCGAGGGCGAGCGTTAGCAGCACAGCAGCCTGCATGGCGCGAGGGGAAAGCTTGTGAAGGAAGGATGAACAGGCAGCGGTAAGGAAGCACAGCTGATAGTGCCAGCCTGTGTTCGCGTAAAGGACTGTCAGGAGTTGAGGCTTGATTTAAACACTGAGCTGTGGTGTTCTCATAAAATCCGATAGCTGCAAACCCCACTGGAGATTTACATGTGGAGGGAATATTCTTCCAGAATGTATTAAAGACTGTGTTCCGTTATTGATAGTGGGAAGTATGTTATATAAAACCTATGAAGTATTTTTACAGATTCCATTTCACCTCATGCTCTTCTATTATTCTACCCTTTTTTTGTTTGCAGTCTCAGCAACTCACAAAGAAACGAAGCAGTTCTTTACTCTTTATAATACACTGGATGATAAGAAAGTATATTTGGAAAAGGAGGTAAGAAAATGTTATTACTGTTTTCTAAATATTCAGTCTGTGGAGAAGGAGATAAAGGCTTTTCACCATACTCGGTCGTGTCAGAGCACAGTTAACAGTCTTTGTAAGTAAAAATGAAACAACTAATTTATAAGAATATTTCTAATGTTGAGGGGGAAATGGTCTGTGTTGTAAAAGAAGTGTTCACAAAATATAAGTAACATTTGATTAGCAAATATCTCTGTCTTGGTATCACAGGACCAAATTACCCTCTTTTTCTCTTTTTGGTCAATATCTTTTATTATGAACCAGTGCTACAGTTATGAACCGGTGCTACAGTCAGGAACTTTGGAGAGCAAATTCCAGCCGCTGTCAGCAACAACAGCGTTAGTTCTCGAGGTCGGAGCCTGCCTGCACTGTAGTCACTGCTGATTTTACTGGATCAGGATCGGAAGAGCAGTTTTCATGAAAGCGAAATCTCCTTTCAGAAAAGTACTTTTCATGGGTTTTTCCCTCCCCTCTCTCCCTGCTATGTAGAGGTTGGCTTGCTCTTGGGGTGACTTAATCGAGTGATTTCCATTTTCTTTTTTGCAATGACAAGCATGTGGCTTCAGTAGAGAAACAGCAGTAGTCAAGACTTGATAAAAATTATTACATTACTTTAAAAATATGTAATGTTTTGATACTGCAGGGTTCTCTGTTTATTCTAATAAAACAAGAACTGATTAGTTAGTTTTGCACTACTTAGACATATTTGTTTAGTTTGTGAGAGAAGCAGTAGTCAAATTTCTGACTATGTAAAGACACTTTACCTCCTGTCTTTGAAGAAGATGAGCGACCATTTCCTTCCCTTAAGCAGCTGATTCTAATACATGTGCTAGATCATGTTCAGTTTTTCAATTCAGAAAAGTTAGTCGTTTATGTAGGTTTTTTAGGGGGGGCATGTGATCCTGACCATTGCTTGCCACAACACAACTGAAGGCAAACAGCCCTTCAGGCTAGAATAGCATTAGGCATGTCCAAGAGCAAGAACTGCGGGGGGAGGAAACAACTTCATCCCTTCCTGATTCCCCTACTTAGTTCTACAGTAACTGAGTACAGTTTAGCTGCTTTTGTTTTGATAACCTTAAAAAGTGCTCCATGTAAGTCTGGAAAGCTCACAGACGTTCTACTTCCGTGCAGACCTTACTCCGAGATATCATATCTTTTTCCTTTGGCAAACATCCAAGACTGGGCTTCCTTACAGATTTTCTGGAGGCCAGGATGATGGGAAAAAAACCCCACCCAGAATACTGTTTCCATTCTAAACTATAACGTTCCTCCATTTATCCTGATATAAGTAACTTAAGGTATGACGGCAGTTTCAGGGTAGATCTGGCCCTTTCTGGTGCAGAAAAGTTTTGTACCGCTCTATGAATGTCAGAATCCAAGTTGCATCACAATAAATTCAAAAGTAACTTCTGTGACTAGGTGATTTAACAACACATGTAAATTATATCTGTAAAAACATCTCAGGTTCTGTGCTGAATTGAGCCTTATGGCTTTTTTATTGGTGTGTATATATATTTTTTTGAGTTAGGTCAGTGATCAGTACAAAGCAGGATCTTACCAAAATTTAACCTGCGGTGGTGATTGTCATGTGCTCTAGAAATACCTAATTTCTGGGAGAGGTTTCAGTTTAATATGCAAGAATGCTCTTTCTAGAAATTATTCTAGTGCTGGAGCACCTCTCCTATGAGGACAGACTGAGAGAGCTGGGGTAGTTCAGTCTGGAGAAAAGAAGGCTCCGAGGAGACCTTATAGTGACCTACCAGTATCTTAAGGGGGCCTACAAGAAAGCTGGGGAGGGACTTTTTAGGATGTCGGGTAATGGTAGGACTAGAGGGAATGGATTAAAACTAGAGATGGATCGATTCAGACTGGACGTGAGAAAGAAGTTCTTCACCATGAGGGTGGTGAGACACTGGAACAGGTTGCCCAGAGAAGCTGTGGCTGCCCCATCCCTGGAAGTTTTTAAGGCCAGGCTGGATGGGGCTCTGAGCAACCTGATCTAGTGGGAGGTGTCCCTGCCCATGGCGGGGGGGTTGGACCTAGATGATCTTTAAGGTCCCTTCCAACCCAAACCATTATATGATTCTACCTGATGGTCCCCAAGATCCTCAAATAAATTATTGTGGAATGAGTGGTATAACTTACCTTTTTGTCTCCTGAAAATACCATTAAGAATTTTCCTTGAAAGTTTTTCAAACATCAACTTCTTACAAACCAACAGGGATGATGCCAATTAATGTCAGTTGCATGCGGAATATTCCGGAGCCGCAGCTGTACAACTGGCGTCCCTCTGCAAGAGTGGCTGCTGTAACGGCTGCCAGTGGCCCTGGCAAATGCTTTACCTGTGTCTGTAAGAAGATTATCACATGCTTTGTATGTCTGCAGTCTTTTATTGTTTTTATTTTCTTATTCCAAATGGTGAAATGTATTCACAATACATAATGCAACAGGTTGCAGATAAGAATGTGCGGATTTAAAATACTGTGTGAAGTAGCAGCTATAGAATTCATATTACTTTCACCTCTCCCCTAGGTTAGAGTTTAACACAGATCTGTTTTTTTTTTATTATTATTATTTTGTTTGAGGGCAAGCCTGCAAATTTAAAAAGCATACAGAGTTGTTTTGTTTTTTTTTAAATAGACACATAAAAACCAGCCGACAATACAGAGCAGATGTATTTCATTGTTGTTTAAATTGGGAGTACTCTTGCCAATACAGTTCAGTGCCTTTTGGGGGTTTTGGTTGGTTATTTTTTTTTTTTTTTTCAGTTCCAAGCTTCACTTACATGGATATAATTTCAAAAGACAAATAAATTGATCGAGGGTTTCTTTTAGCTTGATGTCAGTCACAAGAGAGAGATCTGAGTATCTTCTGATGCAGGCTTAACTTTGTTAAATGTATTATATAGTTGAGGTTTCCTTGTGTTGCTTTTAATATTAGAACCAAGGTTTCAGCAAGTAAATATTATCTATTAATGTACAAAAGATGCCTTTGGCATCTCTGCCTCACAGAGATTTCTGGAATATGCTTGCGTTTTTTCTTTACCCTCCTTTCAACCCCCCCCCTTCTTTTCTCCCCCCAAAACCAACCCTTTCATAACATACGCTGAACATAATTGTTTTAAAATAACAATAGCAGGAGTTGCTATACAGCGGAATTTTGGCTATAAAGGTTATGGCTCTGACATGAAAGGTCTCCGTGGATATGGTTGATATTTTAATCATATTTTGGGATTCACTCTTAAAATGCTTTTAAAGTCATTTTTTCATAATGTTTTTTTTATTTTGGGGGTTTACACGCTGCTTTTACTGTCAGTAATGTAATACATCAGCACTCTCACTGTGCAATAGTTGTGCAGTATTGCTTTTCATGACTTGAATGTTTTGCGGTATAAACTGTAATTACATTCTTAAATGCACGCTTAGTGGAAATACCTTGAGGCAAGGATACGGACTTGGCAAATATTGATGAGTCACGCAATAATTTCTTTCCTCAAAGTAACAGGAATTCTTAAGCAACTTCTTAGCTGCTTTGCAGTCTGTTCAGAATTTGTTTGAATTTTTCAAAGGAAGGTCAGGAACAACTGCGGATTCTGCCATGCGTGTGCTTATCGCTGTCTCCTGCAGGTGGAAGGTTTGGAATTTGAAAGAGATGAGTTTAGCTTTCCACAGCAGTGGGGCGAGTGATTCTGTTCGCAACGCTTAGGTTTTTTTAGTACAGAACGCTTTCAAATATTCATCAAAAGGAGAAACCGCTCGGAAGGTTTAACCACATGAGACTTGCAAGACGAGAGAGAATCCCATTAATTGCTACTTGGTGAATTTTAGTGCTCTCAGCAATATATAGAAAGCAAGGAAAAAAATCAAAGGTTGTTACACAGAAAATATTTGATATATAGTTTGATTAGAGCAACAAAATATTCCTGTAATGTTATAAATTTCTATTTCTGTCTTGATTGAGTGCAATATTAGTATCTCGTAATAGAAGTCATGCATGTGAAATGCCATTCCATACTTTTTAGAAGTTCAATCTTTTAACAGCCTGTAAAATACATATAAGCAAAGTGAGTAATGAGGCATGGCTGTTTTGGAAACCTGTAGAACTCAGCTGCACAATGACAGCAGTGCAGCAATTCACCTGCTGGTCCTGCACTGCTCCCAGAGTCTGCACAGTATTGTGTGGGGATACTGGTTCCAGTCTCGGGAGCAAAAGTGGGAGGTCTTTTGTTTCTTTGGTTGTTTTTGTTTTGTGGTGGGTTTTTTTTCCCCTCTGATGCAATGCATTACTCAAGCTGCTGAGCTAAGTTGCAGCTTCTTGACAGAGCTCTGCTGCTAAGAGCATCAAAGCCAGCATCTTCGTACTGTTCATACAGTCTGGGTTTATTTTTCTGGGGCGCTGGGGAGTTATTGCTTGGTTTTCTTGGTTTTGTTTGGTGGGTTGTTGGTTTTTTTAAAGCTATTTCTCCATCTGCTATCCTGTCTGGCTTGTAAGCATAGTCAGGGATATGCCTAAGTGAAACTGTTTGTTTTGCTTTATCACTACAAGACTAATTATGCAAACCTAACGTAACCACAGCATATGGTTGCGCACTGTCACTGTTGAACGCTGGATGATAACTTGTAAGTTACTTGTGTGTCGAGTTTCAACACGTGTTGAACAGTTGTATACACCGTTTTACTTCGTCGCTTTGGTTTAGAAAGTCATCACGCTGGAAGATTCTCAGTGGTATAATTGGGCATCAGTAAAATTAAAAATTGCAGTTGTAGTCCAAAATTGCTCCTGCTTTCTGTGGCTCCTCCACTGGGATAGGTTTTACTAATACGGAGGGATTGTGGATTCCCTTCCGAAAACAAGCTCATTGTGATTTTCCTAGAGCTGACTGCTTGTCAGGGCAACATCTATAGAGTCAATTTTTTTAACTTGAATTTAATTTTGTTGTCTGTGAAAACTCATACCAGAAAGGACAAAGGTATAATTTCTTTTTTTTTTTTTTTTTCCCCCCTCCTGTTTCACAGGTTAACTTACTGAATTCTATTCACGACAACTTTCATCAGTAAGTAGTGCTCATTTTTCTCTGGATAGTTGAAATGAGTAGCATGGATGGTTGGAAAAATGGGAGTGGGCATGAGTTAGAGTAAAAAATTGTTAGAATTTTTTATTAACTACTGTATACTATTGACTGCTATATACTATAAACTACTCTATAAATTAGTTTATTAATTCTGTTTAAGCCAATGTTTAGGGAATCAAAGACTTGGAATTACCTAACTTTTATAGCCAACATATGTTTTTAATATCTGCCTCTTCGGTTGCAGTTGTGGAAACAAATCATTCAGTCATAATTTTCCTGGCATTAATTTAAATATTTTTCTTCATTTTGTGACGTTGTGGTTATTACATTATGTACAAAACATTAAACATATTTCAGACATGTTTATTATAGACTAACCCTGTATTTAAAGGTTTTGATGACGTGTGAAGCCTTTAGGTAAAATTATGGTTCCCTTGGAAGTTCAAGGTCAAATATTAGTCTATGATGCAGCCGGCATTTACTTTTTCTGTGGTTTTTTTTGACTTCACAAAAAAAAAAATCTAGTATGAATTTTTGTCACAACAGTACAATTCAGTAGAGTCATGGGGGAGGAGATGGCCGTTTAATAGTTTTAAACAATTCTTCCTATTATTTTTTTTTTTATAATTCTGTTGTGAAATTACAAGCTGCTTTTTGTTTTCCAGAGTAATTAATTATCTCTTTGCTTTGTTTTACACTTGTGTCCTTCTGTGTTTGGTGACAGCTGGGTTTTGGATTGGTTTTTTTTTTGTTGGGAGTGTGTGTGTTTGGGGGGGGGGTGTATTTTCTTTGTTTTATTTTTCTTAATCTGTTTAAGATATGTTAAAATTGCTTCTGGACTTTCCCTATTAGGGCATGAAATTATTTTTTAGAATATTTACTCATCTACTAGTCCTCTGCTCACCTTCTTAATATTCACAACAGCTGCTTTTCATAAAGGTTTGTGCTTTTTGTTAGTTAATAGCAATTTATTTCTGTACAGCACATGCAAGAAAGGAACAGACTTGAACCGCCAGGGAGAACGCTTGTGATGAGCTCTGTAGTCTCTGTTCCCATCTCTCTGATAGTTCATACCAGCTGAAGAGCTCTGCTGTTACCTGAAATCAGTGATTAAAAAGATGAATTTTTACATAGAACACTAAGCAATGTGAATTCTTGGGCATGGGTAAATGTGCAAGACAGGTGTAGATGGGACACACTGTCCCACATCCCTGACAGTTGTTATCTCTTTTTTCTTTCCAGAGCAATGGCATCTTCTGGTTCTCGTGAGCAGTTTTTACGGCAGATGGAGCAGATTGTGGAAGGCATCAAACAGAATCGGATGAAGGTCTGAGACTCTTCTCACTTTCTTTGGTAGAACCTGAGAATTATTTCAGAAAAGCCTCTTGGATAGTAACTATGCGTGGAGAAATCCATTATGTGAGGTGCAAATGAAGCAAGCAACTTACTTATTACTTATTTTCACATCCATAAGAAACTACTCACCACTGAAATGTTAATGAATAGAGTAGAACGGAGTATAACACTTCTCTGGGCGGGAAGCTCATACCCCTTAACTTGGTTATTCGCAGATTTAGATGCTTGAAACAGCTGGATGTCACCTAATTCAGTGACAATTCTTACATTTGGATTGTGTGGGCGCAGTCAGACCTCGGGCACGGTTTCTCAGGCAGCTGGAGGTGGTTGAAGCTGCTTTCTGCTGCTGCAGAGCCTCAACCGCACCTCGGGGAGTCCCAGCCACCAGCTTCCCTCGTCTCAGCTGCAGCGCTCATCTGACACCTTGCTGAAGCCACTTGGGTGGTTTTTTTGTTGTTTTTAACCTGATTTGGAAAGGCTCAGCGTTGCTGATGAGTGTGTTGTGTCCACACAGCAAATGACAGGGGTTTGTGGGTGAGCAGAGCCCCAGGGCTCATTCAGAGAAGACAAAACTGCCTCTGGTAACATTCGAGGGCTGTTTTGTAAAAGCAGAGCCCCAGTGGACTTGTGTTGTGTTGGGGCAATGCAAGCATGAGGTCTAACAGTGGCTCCAAGTAAAGTTGTCCACAGGCATATTTGCATACAGTGGGGACAGGCTTAAGTACTTTTTGATAATGGTAGTTACTAACTTGTAGCTATTGTGTTGTTTTACACTTTTTGTTTTCCTATGTGAACATACTCATATTTTCCCAAGTCCCGTAAAGCGGCTTTGAGATTCTTTTCTCTGTAGAGCCAGAAAATTCTTGGTAGCAGGTTATAGCTGTTCTTTATCTGAGTTTAAATGGAAGTATAATAGACAATAAATCAACGTATACTAGAATGTGCACTGAAAATGCAGTGTGTCCAGGTATTGGGCTGTTTTATCTCCATAGCTAAATAGAAACGTCAAGTACAAAATACGATAAGCATGTGTATATAGAAAAACAGAACAGGATGGATCTCAGGCTGTAATAAGCTCTTTTGCGCTAATAAACCCTACGATAAAAATATATGACGCTTACTATAGACTGCTGTGTTTGAATAGGTGGCTAGTTCATTGCTTTTTTTTTTTTTTGCAATGAATTCTTTTTATTTGCTTGACTTCTTATTTTCAGAGAGTACAAAATGACAGCAGAAAGAATAGCCATGTTAGTGGTTGTAAGTATGGGTCATCTTTCTGTTGTGAAGGCGGCTGACATAATGAGTGACTCAGCATCAAATTGAGATGATGAAAATACTTTAGAACAGTGCAGTTCTGACTAGTGAGAAGATGAGCTTGAAGATAATTACATTTCATTCTTTTGGAGGAATGTTATTTTAATTGCTGCAGCAAGCAACTGCCCCAAATAGAAATTCTCCTGGAGTTCAGTGATTTGTTTTCTGTCTGCCTCTATTATGCACACAGAAATGGGTGACTTACTTCAGGTTCTTGCAATTGAACTATTAAAACTTCGAAGTCCATAAAGTCATTCTGGACTCTCTTACTATATTCTCAAGCGGAATCAAAACTTTCAGCTGCTTCACGTGCAGATAAGGAAGTGAATGGGAGCTATCGTGTCAGGTGGCTCATTATTTCGGGAGAATCATTTCAGTGTCTCTGATGGGTGCTCGTGTCACTTGTGCTGTATTTCTGCACTGGCAGTTTGGCCACTGGCGTATTGTGTGAGAGAGTTCACAAGTGGCATTTCATTCCTAGGTGTAGGTGTCTGGATCAGCAGGAGGCAGTGGTTACAACTAATGGAGAAAAACAAGTTTCTGAACGAAATAGCTGAGCTTATCTCAGTTGAGAGAAAAAAAAAAACACTTGTTAGCGATGGAGTAGATAATCATTTGGTACCTTCTTGTAGCTGATTTCTCAGTGCTGGTGAAGATACCGACAGCAAATGGATGCTAAGAAAGTTGTAACAATTCACATGGTTCCTTGGGGAACAGCTCTGCAACAAAAGGGCAGATTTTCTTATTCTTCACCTAGGAAATGTCTGTTGGGTGTCTTTTTCAACCGACAGTCTAGTTGTACGGCTAGTTGTAAACCAACCCTGGGATGGTTTATTAGTCTTACCTATTTGACTTCTGTCTGCAGCGCCTTAGAAGTGCTCACAGTTAGTTTCACAATTAAAGTACATCCTCTTTAATTGTTTTCTGTACAGCCCTGAAGACCTTACACCTTGTACCTGAAGAGAAATTTTCATTTTCAAAGCCCATCATATTGTAACTGCATTGTAAAAAAGGCCTAAGGAGAAATCAGACATACTTGTTACTGAGAACGAGTAACTCGCAAACAAGCGTTTCTGTGTGATAACAGAGACTCGTGAGACTTTCTGAGGACAGAGCCGGACACTTTCTACTGAGAGAAGCGTGTTGAAAGATTTGTCATGGTCGTGCATAAAGGAAGCATTTATCAAAGGATAGTAATAGGGCCTTATCTCTTCACAGTAATCTAGTTCCTAGATCTTCTAGCAATGCTGGTTTAAGTCTCATTCTAAAGGAACAGGCTGCATGTGATAATGCTTTTTTTCTGCATTAACACATTTGATGCTTTTTATTCCTCAAGCATAACTTTAAAAACCTGCTGGCCCTGATAAGTTACGTTAGGAGAGATTCCCTGATGTTAGACAGTAGCTGCCTTTGTAAAGGAGACGTATCTTGGCAGCGGTGTTCATGCTCAAGGGAAAGTTTGGGATCTGCTCAGTTCTTTTAGGCTTAAGAATCGGTAAGATCAACGTTGATGCATCAGTCTAGAAATGCAGCAAGTTCTGTTGCTGTGCAATTACCTGCTTGGTTGGGCTTTGGGGGATATTTGCAGTTTTGGGAATTGTATTTTTCCCTGTCAAAATTTAGGAGACGAAAGCCTGTCAGAGAGAATGCAAAAATAATTTTTGGGGAGGGGAATACAACAGGACTTTTGATGTGATTGTGCCCTAGCACCAGAGGGAGGGAGGGAAAATTGACATTCTAGACTAGCAGCAAACTTGTCTGTGGTGCTGTGATGGAAGAACTTCATTAGAGGTACCCCGAGAGGAAGGCAGTCTGTTCTGTAATAAGAATCAACACTCTTCACATTTAGGGACTTCAGTTATGTTTGTCACAATTTTGGCAAAAAGATAAAAGAAATTTCTTATATGTGGCATATGTTCAGCAAGCACAGCACTGTAGAAGAAGGCAAAGAT
The DNA here is from genome assembly GCF_028500815.1 of Rissa tridactyla. Lineage (NCBI taxonomy): Eukaryota > Metazoa > Chordata > Aves > Charadriiformes > Laridae > Rissa > Rissa tridactyla. Next base: position 10,150,938 of record NC_071472.1, on the reverse strand, counting down.
GTCTCCTGCCCTCCCCATTTGATAGAACTAACAACCAACCAAAACAAGATCTCAGTGTTGCATCAAAAACTTTTTTTTTTTTAATTGATTTCAATGTGTCAGCATTACGGTAGGATTGTTCCGTGAGCAAGATTCTTGGCTTGCAGAGATGTGAGCCTTAGTCTAATTCTGAATGCTACCTATAGGGCCACTGGTACTGAGACTTCAGCATTAGCTTTTTAAATATTTTTTTAAGAGCTGGCTTAAATGTTCATTGCATTTAAAGCACAAGCCAGGGGTGTCATTTATGAAGCATCTGTCTCCTATTGTCTGTTATAGATAGTTGTTCCTGATATTATATATGCCTTACACGGTGTGTGGTCTCTTACCCTTCCTGTATACCAACAGATGGAAAAGAAGAAGCAAGAAAACAAAATGCGAAGGGACCAGTTGAATGATGAATACTTAGAGCTTCTGGAGAAACAGAGGCTTTACTTTAAAACAGTGAAAGAATTTAAAGAGGTAAGAACATTTTTGCTAATGTAAACTGGCAAGCGTTCACCCATTTTGTCTTGAGTTGTGCATTAATGGATGCCCGAGATTTCCGACTGTGATGCTCATCACACCATGTTCACGATGTCTCGTGTGGCTATCTCCACGTGATTCTTGGACTCTGAATTTGATTCTGGAAATTCTTTTTTCACCGATAGACTAGCACCCCTCTGTATTACAGGGGAAGGATTAATTTGTTACCAAGCAAGCTGTATATTTAGGTTTCCAAATGGAATCTCTTGAAGATCTATGGGCAGTTAGGTATTGGAGCAAAGAGGTTTGTGGGACCGTGTGTGAATAAGGGAGGGAATCCAGAGTCTCCGTAGTTACAAACACCTCTAGGAACCAGCCCTGTTTTCTAACCGCTGTGAAAGCGCTGTTTAACACTTCATCGATTTAGCCTTTCCCGAGCTTTTCATCATAATGTGCTTCTGTTAATTGTTGTCTCCATGATAATGAATGACAAATGAATTCTCTGTGACAAATGAATGACACTGCCTCGTGAGGGAACTTCTACTCAACCTTGCTATCCTTAAAAATAAATGAAGTCATGGTTGTGGTGTTGTAAACAGGTGGTATGTACTTGTGTAAATATATTTCTTGACCTGGAGTTGTTCCCTGAATATTGACTTTTTTGCAAACTGTCTTGTGAAGTTCCAGATCACCTAGAAGTAATCTCAATTTCAGATTTATTCAATTTATAAGTAAAAAGGTGGATTTGCTCTAGCTACTTGTAACAACTTCAGACGAATGGTCAAGCAGCATTCCTTTTGGGTTGAATGTCATAAACTTTAATGACTATTACCATTGAAATAACATTATGGATGAATGAGAACTATCTTCAGCTCATCATTTACTCGACTACTTTGGACTCTGGAGATCTTTCAAAATAAAAGGGTTTAGTTTTGCTGATGTGAAGATACAGCTAGTAGAATTAAGAGCAACTACGTCCTTACCTGTTCGCTTTCTGTTAACAGGAATGCCGTAAGAATGAAATGCTGCTCTCCAAGCTGAAAGCTAATTCTTCCTGAAGAACTCCAGCTGGTGAAGTTTAGAGATGATTGTTCAGTCCATTGAATCTCTTTTGTGAGGTGACAGTTGTAACTGCAATGTAGATATATATAGAGATATATATAAAAAAAATATATACACGCAGCTGTAAAAGTCTGGTTCTTTTTCCAGTATGTATTCAGTTTTACATTCCTTCATCACATGGCTGTATTATTCATTATTGCCTCCACTATACAGTAAAGAGCTAACACAGTACAGCAAAATAGAAATATTGTCTAATTTTATTTATTTGGGTTTGGGTTTTTTCCACAGTAAGGACAACGGGGATGTTTTTTATTTGGGTTTTAACACTGAATTAGGTCAAGATTCTGGAATAAGTAAATATGTACTGTGTAATATGTCCAGTACCACAAGATGAGCACTGCAGAATACAGTGGTTTATGAATTCTGGCCAAAAAAACCCACAGAATGAGATTCTTGAAACTCTCTTCACCAGCTAATAACTTCACATTATTTTAATTTACACTTTAGCCATAGATAAGATTCCAAAGGATAAAAATTAATTTCTAATGGTTAAGACATAAGAAAATGGAAACTTACCTTGGATAATTCCTGGTGTAAAAATATAGATCTATATTTTTATAAAGTCTAGCTGTTGTATAAATTTCTTTGAAGTTTCATTTTTATATATAGAGAGTGTGCTTGTTAAATTAATAGCTCCAGGAAAAAACACCTTAATCACTAGGACCATCATGTTATCCCTGGCTGGGATGAAAATCAAAGTCTGTGTCGCCTGTAATATGGGAAGATAAATATTCAGACGTTCTGCTCAAATGAACCAACGCTCACCTTTGAAGACAACGACCTATTTACCCTGCTGAAGATTTGCCCTTGAAAGTATAGAAACTTTGTGGAACACTTTCTGAAACACTTTTATATCTGTATATACAGTATTTTATAATGCAAACAGTTGCTTTTTTGTACTTAACATCAGGATTTTGGACTGACTTCTTAATGTGCATCACATCTTCAGGAGAAGAAAACCCACGTTCTTCTTTCCCAGTAACACCGATGACAGTGCTGGTCGATTACTTTCTATGGCAGAGAATATAAAATAAAGAATGTTTGGAATCCAGTGACCTTCTGCTATTGTGTTTTTAAGGTGGCACTTGCTTTAGAAGCCTTACTATGCTTTTGAATTACGAGTGCGTGACAAGAAGAACTGTGTCAATATTCACTCATGTTTTCATGTGTCACATCGCAATGGGTAACGTTTTGTTTTCTCTTGTTGCTTTTAGTAAGCTTAGTGTTTCAGTATTTGGCACAAACTATCAAAGCTGGTGCATGGAAAGGAGGTCCATGGAAGGTTTTATTTGTATTCCATAGGTATCTGCTTAAGATACAGAATTCTCAGTGGAGACAGTGCAAGTCCATCACGCTACGATACCCGAATGCACTCCTCTTGAATACAACGGAAGGTTTGATAGTAGCATGTGAATTTATGCAAACTCAGCAGCATTGAAAATAGAGAAGCGCAGGCATTTGTTAAGCCTTGCATAAGGAGATCGTTGATGTTCTGTTCAGGTAAAATGCAGTGAGCTACCAGAACCGTGGTAGACTAGGTTCAATGGGATGTACCTTCTCAGAAATGAGACTGTGTTTTTGTGACAACCTGAAACCCTTTTCCTGTTCCTTCAGTGCAAACAGAAAGACAAACTTTGTGCTGAGCCAGCTGGTACCTTACTCCCCCACACTGGTTAGTGACTGAACGTAGACAGGCTGCTCCTCTTGTACCTATTCAAAAAGTCAGTCTTCCTAGAGCTGGTGAAATAATGAAGGCAAAATTGAATTCTGTGTACCTTCAAAGAAGGAAAAAATTGCATTCAGATTTCCTTCAAAGGAGGAAATTTGCATTGAGTGCTACTTGCAGACTTTCTCTAGTCAGCTTTGATATTAGGAGACATTATTTATGTCTACAAACCTTGCCCTGTATAAAAATGACAGTTTTCTTTCTTCCTAATTCGTAAATTGAATCATTTGACTTCGGCACTAAGATAAGCTGTTTGTGAATTCAAGCTGTGACGTATTTGCATACCATGCACTTCAAAAAAAATAACTTGAATGGACATTTCAATTTGTGTTTTACGATTTTCATTGAAATTGCTTTAAGTGTCAAGCAAAATTGCCTAGGTAGGGTAAGCAGTGGACTTACATGTAGACTAAATGATCAAACTTCATACTTACCTGTTACACACACAGTAACCTGGAAACTTCACCGTGGAATATGAAAACATTAGATCTATTGCTGTGTCTAGGAGGTAGCGATTTTGACTAAGATATAAATCTGGGGTTTGTGAAGATCCAGTTATTGCCCATAGAAAATAAAGCAGAGTCCAGGTTATAATTTACTGTAACGAGTCACTTTCTTTCTACACTAGATTGAAATCCAGGGCAGATGGACACTGTCTTTGCTTTCCAACTCTGGTGTGAAAGCGAAAGAAGCCGGAGAGGTATGGAAAAAGCTCCATCGGCTATTCCTGGCTTTCTGTCGCAGGCTGTGTATGTTGCGGGGACCATTTCGTCTCATACCTGGGGACAAATCAAAACGAAAGAGGCAATTCTGCTAAGGGATGACTTGGTTCCTCCTCCTGCTTACGCTGATGGTTGTCAGGCTTAACCACCAGATCAGGCTCTCCCCACTCAGTTTTAGTGTGGAGGAGCAGGGACGTCTCATGCCACGGCTACTCGTGGGAAGGTGATTTTTTGGGAACTGTCTCCGAGATGCTTTGACACTATGAATATGACAATCCTGCTAAACAGAAACAACTGAGTTAATTTTGGCTGCCAGGAAAATGATGACAGCTATTTGTCAAAATAAAGGGCAGTATCAGGAGGTAACTTCTAAGTGGAGTTTTCAAAGAAAGGAGGGCGGTGCTTTGAAGTGGTTATTTTCCCTTAAATCAATAAGCTTCAATGTGTACCATGTCTTTACTGCAGATTTAAGGTCTTTTTGCATAATCGTTACATTACTTTTTGATCTACAGAATTAAAGATATTTTTAATGCCCACAGTTTGGTGACTGGAGCTGTGCAGGCAAGGCACTGAATTCTGAGTATAGATACGTGTTACGCAAAGCACGATACAAACCTACAGCAAGCAGAATCTGTCTTAATTCTCCATTTCAGCTGGTTGTAAGGGAGGAGCTAAGAGTTTATCTGGATATTACCTCAGTATTGCTGGATCTCTTTGTTTAAAGAGAAAGATCTTGCCCTGAATTCGTTTGGTGTTACCAGGCTTGTAAAATAACATTTATAGGACTTGTAACAGAGCTTCTTTTCTCTTTTTATTTGACAGAGCCTGCTTAGAGCTTTAATTTGCATTTCAATAAATGTAGTTATTTTGATCCGCTGCTGAATAAACTCCTGTAAAGTAAGTCTGCTCTTTGTTTCAGAAGCTGAGACAGTCTTTGAACTTAAGGCATACACTTACCTTTCAGATCATGACAGCTTCCTTTAAACGTAGTTCCGCAAGTGCACTTGTAAAATATCTGCTGAGAGTGAAATCAGTGACATACACCTAATCCAAGCATGACAAAATCCAATCTTTTTGTTACAGCATATCAAAACGAATGGAGCACTGCACCAAGTCACTACTCATCTGAATAAAAGAAAATCTTTGAAGGCAAGTTAAAGTGTGACCAATATTTCATTTTTTTTTTAAAGTTTCTTCCCTTCTTCCTCTTTATTTCTTGAAAAATCTGATTACTGAAGTGTGACCTTAGTGTGTAGGCTCCCGAACCAAACAGCATTTTATGGGGGAGAAATGTATGACACGCAAAAGCATTTTTCTGTGTGACAAAGTAGGACGTTGCATTTTTTATTCTCTGGAGACAACTATGGTACAGGTATACCCAGCCATATAGGACATGGCAAAACTGCTCAGATCTGTTTAGAAACATAAAATTATTTGCATGAGAGAAAGGGTATTACTACTTTTAGGTCCCACTTGGTATAGCTGCTGGTACTCATGCAAAACAGACAGCTGGAGAATGGGGCCGGTACACCCACCGGCTTTGCTAAATTAGGCATGTAAGTAGGGCGCACGTACAAGGCGATATACAAATCTTACTCGTTTCGGTGGTGGGTGACATACTCTCAGGATAGTCTTTTCTCTAAAAAAATTTATGAACACAAGCATGTTTATTCATGCGGTGTCTACACAGCCCCGGCTGCCGCCTATGCCAGCTCAGCCAGCTGGCATCAGAGCTGCTCCGGCTGTGGTCCCTGGGGCTCGAGGCGGGCGCTACCTCTTCAGCCAGCTCTTCAGGTGGGGCTGGTGGCCACATCGCACGCAGCAGCGTCTCGCCAGAATCTGCTGCTCATACCTGGTGTCTTGGTGAATGAGTGGACTAGATGACGAGGCGCTGCTCGCAGGGGTTTGTGTATTCTCAGGGATGATCCCTTCATGGTTTGGTTTTGGTTTTTTTTTTTTTTTCATCAGTCTTCACGTAGGAATTGTTCAGGAATTCTCACGTAAAACAGCTATTTAGACAGAGAGACTGAAGGATGGTGGAAAGATCAGGAACTCCTGGGTACAATAATAAATTACTGAAGAGCTTTCATCGTGGAAGCTGTAGGATGGATGTGGGTCTCTTGGAGAGAGGAGCGTTTTCTGTTCACATTCATCTTCCAAAGCCTTTGGATTTCTGCACTATCTGTAGATTCCAACAGCACAACAAACTGAGCCCTTAATTTCAGTATAGCTGCAGGATGCGGCAATGCCTTTCTGCTAAGCAAGAGTCTCCATGAGTAGATTCAGTGTCAGGAGATAAAATTAAAGCTAGTAGTCCACTGTGTACAGGCAGAGATCACTGGTGTACTCCAATCTTGCAACTTGTATTTGGGGAAATAAATGACTCTACATCTAAGCACTGCCAAATGATGTTTCTGTAAATAGCTGATTTTATATTTTTTTTCTATTTGGATATTCAAGACACTGTATAATTTATCTTAGTTCACTTGGGAGTTGTATTTTCCGTATCTTTTTTGGTCCATCTTGAAGCCAAGGATCACAACACAGCAATAACGTAAGAGCTAAACTAATGCTTGAAGTGCCAGAAAGAGGACTGCTCACAGGCCTCATTTTACTGTTTCCTCTTTTTTCAATTAAAATAAAGTTGCAAGTTTTAATAATGAGAGTAATTAATCACAGAAATGAAGTACCAAGGGAGGTAGAAAATTATCCACAGTTCCAACTATTTTTTAATCAAGGTTGATGACTATCCAGCAGCGATGCTCCCATAGCACCCGGTTACTGGGTTTGGCACACAAATGCGTGGGGAAAAGGCTGTGCGGGCGGCCAGGGGATGGCGGTACCTCTGCTGGCTTTAAGTGAGAAGCAGCATCCACCAGGCCAGGCCATAACCCCGGGTAACGTATTTCTTCCCCTCACACTAAACTCGGATTCCATGTGATTAAAATCCAGGATTTTAAATCCTGAATATGTATTGCTGCTCTTCTAAACACAGACATGCACAGAGGCAGTGTGGGAAGCCGATTCTTCTCAACCTGCGCTGTAATGAAATGAAAGCTCCGCTTGCTTCTTGTCGCCTCTGGGTGAGTATGAAGCCAGGCTGCTTGCAGTGGAAGCCTGTCATTCTGTAACAACTCCCTGCTGTCACAGATGCTCGGCTGGGCAGAGCACTGAACTACTTATCGTCTTGAGAACGTCTCACAGTAAAATTATAGAGGTTCAGATTCACCTCTTGAGGAAGCTGAATTCATCGTTGAGGAGGGGCAGAGCTGCATTGTATGCTACGTCAGTAGCCCCGCTACCAGTTCAAAAGCGAGCTGAAGATTGCCCAGCTGCAGCATTTGCGGCAATACCAGTGGAAGTGTACAACTACGCTGCACCACTCAGTACTCTTTCAGCTTTATGGTGTTTTCTGAAGTTCCAGATGCTGAGCCACAGTAAAATGTACCTTCAAAATCTCTGTAGCTTCTTGGAAGGGTTCCTGCACCAGAACCGGAGCCTGGGGTTCCTCCAGTCAGCTGGCACTTGCCGTTGGAACAAGTATCTCTGCTGCTGCTGCAGGCACAGACTGTCACCTGCCTTAACTTCAGCATCGCCGGGTGCTGGTAACTGCGTGTCTGACCAGGCAGGTGGGTGCGGGCACTAACATTTGGCCAAAGCATGATTATTGGAAGCCTCAGAGGTGGCCACACGTAGGAGATTTGTATGCTCTTCAATAACTGGCTTAAGACAATCTCTTCGTTTTCTCCTTCCACATCATCTGTTTAGACTTTAAGGTTTTTAGAACAGCAGCGATCTTAGATGAAAAATTCAATTCACTTGAAAAATTCATCAATGGTTCTGAATAAGGCCTGCAGGTCTTAGTAACTTTTAGACTCTTACATACGTGTTTTCATTCCAGTTTAATTAAGCCTCCAAACACTAGTTTACAGTGTAGCTATTCCATATGGAGGCAAACTGAGATTCACAAGGGAAATTTAAGTTGGCATTTAAAAGTCTGAGACACTATCTAACAACTTTTTTAAATTCTAGGTTATCAAAATTTCTTAATTCCCATTGAAAGTGAGAGGCATCCTCTGCAGGTACATAAGATACACAGATGCCTGTGGCTGCAGACACAGCAGGTTGCACTGGAATTTCACAGTACTGCAGGGTGTGAAGTACAGCCTGATCTCACCATGAGGCCAGGCGCTTCCCTTAAGGAACTGGAGGAACGTGCACTTTGACAGCATTTGTTAAAATCACTTATTTAGAAAGGAGCTGGAACTTGCCTCGGTCCAAGTTGCCCATGTACCTGACATTAAGCACAAATTGACAGCAGCAGATACACGAATCACGTTAAGCTACACTGCAATAAACTCTGCTTTACACTTAAGCAAGTAAAGGCTGCATCCTTTTTCTGTTTTTCAGAATACAAGCTACTCGATAATACCTCTCCGACACGGCCGTTGAGTACGTCAGTCCCCAGCTGCCAGTGCCTGTGAGAGACTGCCAGGGAGCCAAGGCTTTGGCAGGACGTTCACCGTCAGCGCTCGCGTCGATGCGATGCCCGTTAGGTGGGTACCAGTCAGAGACGAGGCTGAGCGTGATGCCCTGCAGTGGCCTCCAGATGCCAGTGGTGTATATTGCTGGGCCTGTAATTTGTAACTTTTAGTCATTCTGTGCAGTTTGGTGGCGTTTGCCTGCGGATATGCTTTGAATCAAAGGGTTGCTTCAGTAGCAGAAAACACAAAATTGGCAGAGAAAGGCAGTGTAGAAGGTTAAACCTCAGCTTCAAAAGGAGCTGTGATGGTGCCCAGCCCCATCAGAGCTACGGTGTTTTGCCCTTACGGTACCTAAAGAAGCTTTAGGAGGAGATGGGAGAGGGTGCTGGGACTCTGTCTCAGTAAAAAGCTGCCACACTAAAAATACTCAAAGATACTACCAGTATCCCTCCCTCAGGGAAGGGGAGGAAGTAAAACCCACTAGAGGAACAAATATATATAGAGAGAGACTGGACAGTATGTATAGAAATACTTATCTTTTAATTTATTTAAGTATATATTACGGGGACAGGAGTGTTTGTTAGATGTTGGAAAAACAATTTAAGGCTTGGTTTTGAGTCACTTTGGGGTATTTGGAGTCACTTAGACCTGACGGCATCAATACCTTCCTTACAGTAGAAAAAAGCTGATGCAAGCTGGCAAATTGTGGAATTCACTCAGGTAGGGTGATGAGCAAAACATTTGTGATGCAAGGACCCCAGGCAGCGCAGTGCAGGTACTCACCTGCCTCTGACAAGCAGACACATGTTGCTGCCAGCAAACCCGGTGATTGAATACAGCATGTTTGGTGTTTGTAACACAAATACATGCTTAGTTTTATGGCAGCATAAAATAATGCTGCATACAGTCCCCCTGCGCTGGGAGGTATCAGGTGTCTACCCTGAGCTCACCTGGGTTTCAGAAAAGAGGAGAGCCTGGAGAGCCTGAGCCCTGCAGAGTAAGAGGATAAAATGCCAGGTGAAACCTCTGCGCTAGATCCTCCTCCTGCGTGAGCAGGTGTAAGCATATTACCAGTAGCTCTGAATGATTGTACACTTGGTTCTAAAATGTCACTTAACCCCAGGGGACACAACTAGCCTGTATTTCACCAGGACTTCCCGTGCTGCTTGCTAGAGAACATGCAGCTCTTCAGTCATACTAGGGTGTGGTTTTGAGCTGTGTAGACATCCATTTTCATTTCACATCAATGCAACAACTGATTGAATACAGCATGTTTATTCCCTCCTTTCCAAATAAATCTCAAAAATGAAGCCAGCAGCCTGCCCGTACAAACATTTCAGTATTGCTCCATTAGCAGTTCCCACCAGTGCCTTTGCTAATGATGAGCGAGCTACAGAATGGCACCTGTAGCTGGTTAGATGAGATCAGTCTGGTTAGATTTGATAGTCATGGTATTAGCCAGTGCTTTGCTTGCAGACCTGAACACGTGTTGATTCAAAGAGCAGACAGGAGGTATTCACTGCTTCGAGCTTCTTTGCCAAACCCTGGAGCAGCATATATGTATTTCCAAGGGGGAACTGTAAACTGTCAGTAGATTTATATTCAAACATCTTCCATCTTCTTCATTGCTCCTAAATCCTCTTAAGTAGCTCTTGCGCATGAAAACTGTACATATCGCAGGCATGTGTCTCTCAAGAAATCTCTGTAGTTTGCAAGAAAGGAATCATTTTCACCCCTTTTATCTCTGCTTTACAAAAAGGTTCTTGAAGGCATTGTTGTAATTTTTGTTAAATGCTGTATAAATGAGAGGATTAAAGAAAGAATTGGAGTAGCCAAGCCAAAGAAAGATGCTCTTCCAGATGGGTGGGATGTTGCAGGAACAGAGAGGACTTATTAATTCTGTGACGAAGAAAGGGATCCAGCACAGTACAAAAACTCCAATTAAGATGCCAACCATCAGAGCTGCCTTTTTCTCTTTCTGTTCTCTCCATGTTTCTCCATCTGTCTGGAAAGCGATAGCTGCATGACGAGCTGTAAACACCATCTGTGGTTCATGCGAAGCTTCCTTCACCTCAAAACAAAAGCAAACATGGATTTTTACCAAGACAGTTTGTTTGAGTGAAGTATTACTTTTAAATGACAGCACGACATCTGTGCACCTACGACAAAAGGCCCCAACTCCATTCCTTACATGCTAAAAGAAAGAAAATGCCCCAGAGTGCCAAAATTACTAGACTTCTCATTATGTTGGAAAAGCTCCTGAGTGTGACTGAAAAACAAAGCTAAATAAAGAGTAAATGATGCCGTGTGTGTTGTGGGCATTCTTTTTCAGTTTATTTTATTGGATGCCTTGATACCTCGTAGGAAATCAGGTTGTTGAGGAAGGCTAACAAAGGCACGTGCCTTCTGCCTGTCCCTAAAGTAGACTCCCCTACACTGCTACATGACCGTTAGGTTTTCTCAGGCCTGCATCGTAAATTGATTTCATTCCATTGCAGACGCTTTGTGTCATCTCCCTAAGGTGTAAGGGAGGGACCTGCAACAAATGCCTGGTCTTTGACTAGAACATAAAGCTATTTTCTTCAGACTAACTGCCTGGATGCAGAGCTCAAAATCCCATCCCTGGTGGGTACAGGAACTTGGCACTACCACTTGTTCTGCAGAAGGGACAGAGAATACCCCAAAAACCTCTGCTAAATCTACAGGAATATTTTCCCATGAGACCCATATTTAACAAAAGAATGGAATTTCAATTAAAATAAAGTTTTAAGAAATGGGTCTGCTTTTTGGAAAATGCCGATACTTCATCACCACCACCACTTCCCCCCCCAAATCATAAATGCCTGAAATAAAATTGAATACTTTGGAAATATTTCAGTGGGAAGTAAACCCATCAAGGAGAGTCTCTTATGAAAGACAGAACTTAGGTGCCTTCTGCTTTTCCTTGGCAGAGGCTATCTCATCACAGGCACTTCGCCCTCCTGGAGAGGGACAGAGCCATGTATCGCACCAGCTGCAACCTGGTCACAGTGCCAACACAGTATATGACAATGGGAGCATAAGGATGCACCCGAAGTGACGTACCCTCAGGCACTGTGCCACCATTGTGAATTACCTTATAAAATTCTCTGGTAGTAATCGAAGAAAAGCTTTGCTGGACAAGCAGCATTTTCTGGTCCTCATTTTCTCTTTTCTGTCACCTGTCCTCCTTTATTTCCCTCAGATCTACTTGTTATTCTCACCAGAAGTACTCCGATGCCAGAGAAAAACACCATTTCAATCAGCCTTCAGTAAAAACTCCAGCTTCAACAGAAGTTACACAAGAGAGGGGAAAACGTCAGCTACTCCAGTGAGTACAGCACAGAGCCCCAGATGGCAGCGAGACTGTGGCAAACAGGTTCTGGGCACAAGTTATTAATGTGCTTAGGGTCTATCCAGGAGAAGATACTCCCTTGTGATTTTAATATGAAGATTAAAGTATCTGCGAGTTTAAGGTTCTTCTAGGTGCTACAGTTAAGAAGACAACGCAATAAAATAAACAGTTTAAGGATGCAACCTGAGGCTCTGAAATTTGCCTAAATGGTAAATCACAGGCACTGCAAGACTTTGACACCACTCCAAAGATGAGTTGTTGTTGAATTAGCTACATATTCCACATGCGAGTGCCACCTTTGTGCAAGCTTTGTAATAGATGGAGGGCCTCTATTTAATATGAGCACAGCAACTCGGAGAGGGAAGCACTGGCAATGGCTAGACAATCACTCTTCGAGATGGATATCCTTGTCTTCCCCCTCAGACATGAGACATGGCTGCAGAATGTAAGAGCAGCAGATTATGGGCACAGGCAAATAATGGAGGAAAATGAAAATCACATCTGTCCTGACAATTAAAATAGGACACCCCTCATGTAGCAAGGATCACACCATTTGTCTGCAGAAGGAGTTGCTCTGCACATCCTTAATCACACTCTGCAAAAAGGGATGAATGTATGACATGAGGACAAATTTGTGACAAGCAACCCTGAAAGATTACGTCTTAGCCCTGAGGAATAGCTACATAAGTATGCCTCTTGGGAAGAGCCATACAAAGGACTTTGTCACTAGCATCGGGCATAGTTTGGTACTATATTTAACCTTCAACTCTCACTCAAAAGATAGAGCTTGCAGTGTGCCATCATCAAATCAGAGCCTTTTCTTTTCAGTACTTCAGGTTTTAGAAGGCTTGTGACTGAACTGCAGAATTTACTAGTAGCAACTCTTTTATCACTTAATTTCATATGGTGAGAAAAAGTTATTTACATTATTTTGATAAAAGTCCTCAGGTATTTTCCCTAATGAAGCATGCATTTATAGCCTGGTCAAGCTCCTTCTGAAATCACAGGAGTTTCCACAACTCTCCTGGTTGTTAGATCAGGCCTCTGAATACAAAAGAGCAAGTGAAAATAGATCATGGTGTTTTTTCGTATATTACAGGACAGCAGTTGTCTTCCTATCTACATAATTTCTACTTTCTCTGTTGTCATAGCTGTTTTTTCAATTATTTTTTGACTAGTTCTGCCTGGGGCTTCTGAATGATGTTGTAATAACAGTAATAATAATAATAAAAGCGCAAATAGCGGTCTGGTGCTTTAGGAAAAATAATGGGATCTCTCATGGAACCTTTCATTAAGTAAACTGTATAAATATCCCTGGCAGACTGGAGATATTTTCCTTCAATTTTCCATAAGAAATCCTTTGAAAAGGATACACAAAATGTTCTTGAAAAGTAAGTAGTATCCTGCTCAGGAAGGTCCTTCAGCCTGTGCCTTCAACAGGACTCAGACAAGCATTTAACCTTGGGAGCTGTATGAAAGCTCAGCTTTCCGTGATCATCAGTGTCTAATGCTCACCCTGTAAATTGCTTCCAGCTGACCAGCTGCACACGCTGTGAATGACCCTCACTCAGTTGGCGCTCCATCAGGCTCGCCCGCCACGACACCAGCCTCTCGGGCATTCCCGGCGTGGGGTACCGTTCCAAGTGCCAGCCCCCGGCATGAGCGCTGCCACTTGGCAGACCTGTGATCCACTGGCCAGCTGCTCCTGGCCTGCACCATCACAAAAGGAGCCAGACTTTACACAGGGCTTCTAGCAAGGCCCGGTGCTCAGTGCTCCTGTGCTCAATCACCCTGTAAACACATCAGCTTTGCAGTTCTGTGCTCCCTCCCTGCTTGGTCACCATACACACCTGCTACAGGACTGCCAGCATCTCATCCTTGCTGTGGGGCCCGAGTCATCAGGGCACAAGTCCACTAGATTTTTGAAGTTAAAAATTGATTTAATCTGAAGTGCTGTTCATATCAGAAAATATGTATCAGAGCATCTTGCAAAGATGGGAAAGTCCAACCTTTCATTATAACTTCAATTTTTTTTATTTTATTGCTCTCTATATGATTTGCTGCAGACCTGACTCATCTCCCTGGCCTGGCTGGTGCAAGATTATCCTTGCTACAACTATCAGCCCCCAAGACTATGTTGTCAAGGCTGTTTGTTATAAGCCAACCCACGCAAAGTACATGGAAAGTAAATTAGTCCACTGCAGGCAAACACTGTTGCAGTACACAGTGCTGGTGGGGGAACCATGCTACAGGATCCCCCCCTTATGCAGGACTGGGGTAATCCACGGCAATTTGGCATTGTCTGAACAAGAGCACAGGCCAAGAAGATAATGTAGCTCCTTTCCAGCGTTGTCACTTGTGATCTTCCTGAACTAAACACAGCTCTGACTATACCAAATCTGCAGCTTCCAGTGCCAATCCTGGAGCCTTTGCATGACTCCAATTTCTAACCTAAGTCACAATACCTGACTGTTATCCCTGTACCACACGGAAGAAAGGACAAGCCCAACATAAAACCTTTCCCCCCATTTTGGGCCTACTGATGAGCACTAATGAACAGGTTCTGATGGGGGAAAAGATGGTCACAGACTGTAAATTAAAGCAGTCCATGAAGACGTCCAAGTTCATACTGGGGACATCTCTCATATGTGAGTACCTCTGCACGGTGTCGCACGCTGTTCTCACTCAGTGGCTAGCAGCACACTATGCACTGGGCACGGATTTCCTTCCCTCCGTTCAGGCTCTGCTCCAGGAGCAGTAGGGAAAAAAGATGGTATGATAGGACTGCTACTCCAGGTCCAGAATTAGGTTCTAAATTCATGAAATCAGCTATTTCGAGGACAACAGGCTCTGCAAAGTGCAGAGACAACCTCTTCCCAGTGAGAGTGTCATGAAGAGAGTGAAATGAAGGAAAAGAGCTCTCAAGCACAAATTCTTCTACAGACACAAAGGAGTTTGGTTTCAGAATTCATTCCTCCGTACGTTGATCAGCAGTAACAGTTCAATGCCACTTCTGCTGTTTGTCTATTCCCAGTACATTGCTACTACTGAATACCTGTATGCTCCCAATTCCTGTGCTCCTGGCGGCATTATAAAAAACATGCCACCACAGAGCTTCTGATGAAATCCCTTGATTTAAGATGTTCCTTAGAGCTTTAGTGATTGCTATTACTGGTCCTTCATGGCAGGTACTCTGTGTGTGTTTGTACTATACCTCCAGGGTCTGCAATAACTTCTGATTTAAACAACAGTAAAGATGATAAACATCAATGAAATCTGGCTTCCTATCACAAATTCAGAGTTTTGCCTATTACAGTGTGATTCAGCAACGAAAAAGATCATTGCTGCCTCGGTGAAGCTTTGGCATACTTCTTGGTCTTTGAACAAGAACACGAGAAACTGAAATGCACAACGAAGGATCAAAACATAGGAATGTCTACACTTTCTTGGATGCTCCACCAATATGACATACAGTACATTTGACAGGGAGAAGAACACCTGCTTTCTTTCATAGGATTTTCTTCTGTAGACAGGAATAGCTCTGCATTTCTCCCAGGAAATCACTAGGCACTCCACTTTGCTTCCTGCCTCGTCTTTCTCTTGTCTGACATCTGCTGCCACTCTTCTGGACAGCTGCACTTTGTTTCCTGACCCATCTCTTCTACTTGCACAGTCAGAGGCAGAAATAAAAAATAGAAGGCCTGTGACTCCTGCAGAGAAAATGAGAATCTGTTTTCTCTCCCATGTTGACCTGACTGGTTTCGTGGGTTGGAAAGGCTGAACAGGCCAAGGCACAAACCAACACTGCACCACTGGGGCTCTGGAGCCTGACACTAAGTAGTGGGAAGGACTCTCACGAAACTGATAAGGTTTGGATCAGGCTTAATTATTCATACATTATACACAGTACTTTGAGAGGGGAGGAAAAAAAGTCAAAACCAACTAAAAAACCAACCATCAACAGAACTTGATTTCTAACACCTCACATCGAAATTTAATCCTGACCCTGCAATTGCCACATGTAAGTAAGCCTGACAATCAGATTCTGCCATCCTTGTTCTTGCTGGCAAAAGCTGTGCTACAAGTGACTTCATTGATTTAAAAGGGCACTATCCAGCAGTATCTGCTGTTTTTCAAGCAGTCTCATTTATTTCAGTTGGACTATTTACAAAGAGAATTACTACCTACTGTCAACAAGGTATGAGAGAGTATAGCTGTCAGTGTCAGTGATGGTATGTCACTAGTGTTTTTTATGAGGGTCATTCACGTCAGTATTGACTGTAGAATTCACTTTTTAAAGTGTTTCATAATTAGCAAACAAATAATGATAAAAGCACCAGCCTAATTTAGGGTCCCAGTTCTGCATTTTTATTGTTTCAAGGGAAGGTAAGAAACAAGCTCTCATTAAAACTACAAACACCTCAGGCAATGAGATCAGATAAAATTCGTAAGTCTCAGTCTCTTAACTTAGAAAGAAAACTAAGAAGAAATGCATCCTGAATGCCACCAGCTCCCTTGATACACAAGTTCATTTAATATACACACGCGCAGCTGGGCATGATGATGTAAAAGGTGATGAGTGAAGGTGTGGGTGCATATCACAAAAGGCTTTTTACTTAAGTCAGCAAATGAAGCTGCTGGGACAATGGGTAAGGTTGCCACTATATACCAATTGCAGATTCAAGAATCACTGTTATAAAAGGAGAAGTTATTATGTCAATCCCTGCCAATATAAGAAAGATTAAGAACTACTGGCTTGAGCATTTGCTGGTATTGCAGTTAACAGCTATAATAGCAACCCCTCCAAAATGGGTATTCAGCTCATGCTGGCAGGAGCTCTTTTGTCAGTATAGCCTAAACTAGCTTCCAGACAGTGCATCAGCAAAAAAGCACTTACCTGCCAGCCTAGCTGTGCCCACGCAAGGGCTTTTGCAGACAGAACTATGACAATTAGGAGCCAGACTATTTTGTGTTAAAACTGACATACCAACAACGGGCTAAAACTGAAGCAGCAATGCCTCCGCTTTATTTAGCTTCCCAGAATTTTAGATTCCAAACAACTAGTCCTGTATGAGAGTGTATGTAAAAGATAAAGCATACAAATATGCAGTTAGCTTTCATGCTTGGAAAGATTATACATAACTCCAAGCAATGCATTCATCATACTTATAACAACTTGGAAAGAAATTTGGTGCAAACAAGGGAATGAAGGCCATAGGAAAAAAAAATGCCACTAGAGGAGCCATTCTCATCTTTTCTAACACATTTTCTGCTTTTGCATAGAAGACAGCTTCATAAATCAATTTATATTAAAAACATCTTCAAGACATTAGGATCCAAATATGCAAGTCTGACCACATATAATTGCCAGTGCTGTCGTCTCTTGCTAGAATCAGGGGACACAACTTACAGACTTTAATTCATGACCATAATAACGCTTCCCACCATGACTCCAAATCAAAGTTAGAGGGATTTAGCAGACGAGTGAGGGTCTGCACAATTAGCCCCGATTGAACAGAAATGTTCCGTGTCTCTTTAGATATCTCTAACATCCACACAGCTCGTCTTTCGTTATTGGGAAGGGACTGAACTCAGCAAGTACTACATGCAATCACAAAAATGTACTATAAAGAATCAGTTCCTCCACAGTTAGGAACGAAAGTAAGGGTATGTGACAGAAAGCAAAGGGAGTTTACAGAGAGCACTACCGAGCAGCTTGGCGACACAGCACGGCTGACAATACTGTCATGCGAGACCCTGACTTAACGGGACACTATGGGCTGACCCCAGCCCTTCCGCGGGGACACAGCTTTTCTGTCAGCTAGTTGTATCCCCAAAATGAATGAGACCTCCCACCTGACAAGGGCTTGCAGGATTACTGGCAACGTTTGGGATAAGGAGGAGGAGGAGGATGTGGTTTTTAAGACAGCTGGTAATTTTAAAATAGTAACAATTCATTGTGCATAGCTTCAGTACTATGCAGTGAGCAGTATGTTTCCAGTATTCAAGGCAATATAGCCCAAGCACATAAACAAAGTGTATAATTTACTTGTTAAAATCTATTCAGACACTGATAGATCCCACACAAAGTCCGTGCTGGCAGGTAATTGTATACTCTGTATACAACCTAGGGATCTGTTTATGTCTTTGTTTACCCCAGCAACACTGTAAAAAAATAAAGAGAAAAAAACCCCAAGGAATCTTAAATTCAGACTAAAGAGATGATTTTTAAATGGCTCTCCAGACTGGCAGTGAATGCACCTGTCACTTACTTTTATAGCCCACTTAAGAAAAGAATGAGAATTAAACTCTTCTCCAAGAGTGTCACTTTTTGACTGGCTAATTACTGCTCATGCCTGGTCTGTAACAGAGCTAAATTCTCACGAGAGCCCCAGCGCACGTCTCAGTCTTCTCACTATGCCAAAACCACCGATGCCGGTGTGGTGGCTGGCAGCAGAGGAAAAGCAGGAGCACAGGCGCCTGGGGGAGGCAGTGGGGGCTCTTCTCCCTGTCCCCCACCCTTACCTGAGCAGCCTCAGGCAGGGGCATCACAGCGTTCCTCCTGCGGCCCCCCATGCGGAACTTGGCTGCCTTGTAGATCTTCCAGTAGACGAAGAGCACCACGCAGAGGGGCAGGTAGAAAGCCCCGCCGGTGGAGACGATGGTGTAGGAGGGCTCTTGGCTGACCTGGCAGCGCTCCTGCTCAGGGCTGTAGGTCTCCCCCCAGCCGAAGAGGGGGGCGAGGGAGATGGCGGCGGAGAGCGCCCAGGTGAGAGCGATCATGACGTTGGAGATACGGCGGCGGGTGAGCAGCGTGTACTCCAGGTGGCGGGTGATGGACCAGTAGCGGTCCAGGGCAATGGCGGTGACGTTCCAGATGCTGGCCGTGCAGCACAGCACATCGAAGCAGACCCACACGAGGCACAGCTCCCGGCCCAGCCGCCACCGCCGCCCGGCCGACAGCTCCTTCACCAAGCTCAGCGGCATCACCAGGGCTGCCACCAGCACATCCGACACCGCCGTGGAGGCCACGAGGTTGTGGGGCACCCGGTGGAAAGCCTTCACTCGCAGGATGGTCGCCAGCACCAGCAGGTTCCAGAGGAAGGTGGCCACGGTC